>NC_052962.1:35139057-35396367 GCF_013358895.1 Oreochromis aureus
CAACCTAGACATGAGTTAAATATTCATTACTCAGGCTGGGGCATCTAGGTGGTTTTATTTCCCATCAAGTTGCTACCACATTCAAAAAATTCTCTAATCATGTGGATTAGAGAAATAAAATGTATTTTATTTTTGTTTAATTTGCTTTGACTTATTAAAAAGTTTTATATTATCTTATTTTAGATTTTTCTAATCCCAACATGTACAAAATCACCCATCAATTTATTCATGATACCATATGGTCAGTTTCAAAAAGCAAATACACAAAATAAAGCATAAAATAGAGTAAATAACCAGGATCTATCGTGGATCACACAGTAGTAAACTTATTTAATCATAGGTAAAATGCTCAAGTCTGAGTGGAAAATCACAAATGAATGGAAAAATTACTACGCACAGTTGTAAGCACTGACAGAAAATCAGTTAATATGTACTGGTGCGATGAAGTGACAGTATTTTTTATTAAAATGCTTTAAAAATATCACACATGCAAAATATTTCAGAGCAGAGCAGAAAACAAACAAAATTACATTTTCCACCACTCTTTGATATGATTACTGATTAGCTACTAAGTTATTACCTCTATTTCATTACATTACATTTAAACTCTGTTTAGCAATTTACAATAAAATCTTGAACTTAGGTATTTCTAAACATCTCGTTCCATTTAAAACACTTGAATATTTGAAAAAAGTGTTCTTGTCATGTTTGTACAACACACGAGGGTGTGGTTTCTGCATTTAAATGAACTGAGTAGTAGAATTTTATGCAGTATTTTTCACTTATACTTGTCTTCTCTTTACAAGATGTTAAGAAAATATTAAACAGTAACAACTCAACACACATTGTAAAGATATCTGACTTTCAGTGTTTGAAACAGTCCATTAACAAACATCAATTTCAAAAGACCAGAAAGTGTAATGTTTCATTTTCTTAATGAGACTCCAGTTTTCCATACCAATTCTACACGTGATTAGAATCTATCGGGGTAACCCACAGGGGGCCTATAAGATGTGACCAACTTTGGGCTTCCAACAGGCTTGAAGCTCTCTATCACACAAATCCTCATGTTATTATTTATTTTGAAAAACTGAGGGAGCTGAGATTTGCAAAAGCATAACATACACTCCCTGACCAGGCTTTGTCTCGTCTTTTATTCAATTTCATAGGTTTGTCTAGTTCTTTGCAATGTTGCAGTTGTTCTATATTTTCTCCAGTTTCTGATGACTTCACTGTGTTCCATAGTATATCCAATGCTGTGGGGGTTTTTTTACCTTTCCTACCTATCTCAACCTATCAATTCAAGGCAGTTCAGTTTTATTTATACTGTATAGCACCAAATCACAACAACATTCAACTCAAGGAACTTTATATTGCAAGTCACAAACTCTATATTAATACAGAGAAAACAGAGAAAACCCCAACAATCATATGACCAGAGGCAACATAATGCTCCAGTATAACCAGGCTCAGGGAGGGGCAGCCACCTGGAAACTGGAAGGGGAGGAAGACAGGATGAAGACACGCTGTGGAACATAGCCAAAGATTTAGAATGACTAAGAGTGCTGTATAAACACATAGTGAGTGAAAAATGTATCTGAAGAAAAAAAACACTCAATGCACCATGGGAATCCCCAACAGCCAAGTTTTTAAGCCTGATCTTAAAATCCAAACTGGAAGCTGGGTCCACAGAAAAAGGGGCCTGAAAAAATTTTAAATGCAATTTTGGATTTAACAAGGAGCCACTAAAGAGAAGCCAATATGGAAGAAATATGCGCGCTCTCTCTCTTTCTAGTCCCTGTCAGTATTCTTGTTACAGCATTTGGATTAACTGAAGGCTTTTTAGGGAGTGTTTAGGACATCCTGATAACAATGAATTACAGTAGTCCAGCGTGGAAGTAAGAAATGCATGAACTAGTTTTTCAGTATCATTCTGAGATAAGATGTTTCTAATTTTCAAGAGATTGCACAAATGGAGGAAAACAGTCCAGAGGCCATAAGAAGATAATTTGTAACCTTCACTAAAGCTGTTTCTGTGCTGTGATGAGCTCTGAAGCCTGACTGAAACTCTTCAAATAAGCCATTCCTCTGCAGATGATCTGTTAGCTGTTTTACAACTACTGGGTCTAGAGATGGCTTTTTAAGTAAAGGTTTAACTACTGCCAGCTCAAAGGCCTGTGGTACATAGTCGATTACTAGAGATAGGTTGATCATAATGAAAATTGAAGAAGGTAACTGAGGACAGTTTGGAACTGAACTTTATTTGGAGTTATTAAGAGTCTTTTTAATTACAGGCAGGTGTGCACCCAAGAAGATTAAACGGTGTGTTCTAATCCCACTAAGTTCAGTTGCTTTATACTGACACCTAGAGCCTTAAGCCAACTGTTGTTGGAATTTGGCGCTAAATAAATGAATTGAATTGAATGGGACAGTGGGGAGGGCATCCTCTACATATAGGATGGAGCCTGCATTTGTCTGAAAGGATTAGAGAGAGGCATGGCAGAATCCAAATGCATCCTCTTGTTTTGATTTTGACTTCACACAATCTGCAGGTACGTTTTCAGTTACAGTTTTCTGATGTGGCTCCATCCATCATTCTCCACCAGATTGTCTACTCAGCGGTAACTTGGTTCTTCGAGGTTTCTAGTTGTTTCCTTGTGAGGAGAGTTGCCTTCTCTCTGTTTCCAGTCTGTCATAACTCAGTTCAAGTATTCTCTGCTTACCTGTTCGGCTCATCTGGTCGCTTTTCACTTCCTCCTGCACTGATCTGCACTCCGCTCCTTGAGTGGAGTTTTTTTAGTGGTAACAATCCCAGATTTGTGTGTGTGATAATGGCAAAGATTCCTATGTTTACCTTTATTTATAAGTGAGGAAACTGGCAGTTATTGTTGGTCAGATCAACTTGAACATATGTGAGAGGCTTCTTTAGTTTGTTTTAGTGAAAACACCGATGACTGCTGCTGTCGCTGACCTGAGGTTTGTCAAATGTGTCAAACAGTTAATGACACCTGGAAGCAGAGAAATATTTGATCACAACAGAGCATCTCCAGTCTCTCTTCATCAAGTCAAAAAGATAAAAACGACCAAAAGGAACTGCTTCCTTTTTACTGCCATGCAGAAGGGCTCAGCTGGTGATGTAGGGTACACTGCACACGCTTTGAGAATTAAACTAGTTCATGCATTTATTACTTCTAGGCTGGACTACTGTAATTCATTATTATCAGGCTGTCCTAAAAACTCCCTAAAAAGGCTTCAATTGAGCCAAAATCCTGTATGTCTTTGTTCTGTCTTCCTCTCCTTCCAACCAGTTGTGACAGATCGCCACCACTCTGCTGCAGGAGGTTTCTTCCTGTTAAAAGGGAATTTTTCCTTCCCACTGTCGCTAAGTGCTCATCTGATGTTTTTTTTTTCCTTTAAAAAAATATTATTATAAAGTCTTTACTATACAACATATAATGCTTTCATGCTTTTTCTTTGATCTGGCACTGTATGAGTACAATTTATTCAGAAATGAATATATGAATATATGAATATTATCTTGATGGGTGAGGGTAAGAAGCCACAAGAATGCCCCCTCATAGTCAGAGGCAAACAGAGAAAGGCCCAGAAGACCCACAGCCCCCCATGAGCACTGAAGACCTGAGGCTACACACCCCAATCATAAGAGGGGTCAGAAGCAAGTTAGCAACCATGCCACATCATGTGCCATGTGCTCCAGAAGCAATAAGTAATAATAAAAACAGTGTCAGCAGCTAAAGCTGGTTTTACCGTCATACTGATCTCTGTCTGTTCTCAGCCTCTCCAGTCAAATTTTAAAATTCATATTCATATTTCAAATTCATCATCTTTTTGTTGCTGTTGGTTAAATACCCCCACACACACACGCACACACCAATTTTGCTAAAAATATTTTTTAGATTGCCTGGTTAGAAGACCTTTTTGAGTTTGTTCTAGTTATATAAGTGTATTTGGCAGTTAATCTGGCAGCATCATACGAACAATAAGTCATTTTGGTGAGTTTGTTTGCTTCAGAGTCAGAGACCCGTGTCTGAGGAGGGAGGTTTTTGTACGACTGTTTTTCACCGTGTGAATGAATACTGACTGTTGATGTTGTGTCTGCCCTTGCAGTAATAAACTGCTGCATCTTCAGCCTGGACTCCACTGATGGTCAGAGTGAAATCTTTGTCTGATCCACTGCCTGTAAAACGACTTGAAATACTTGATGCTTGTCGGTTTGACCAGTAAATGAGTAGTTTAGGAGGTCCCCCTTGTTTATGTTGGTACCATTCAACAGAGTCAGAATTAATGACAGTATGACTGATTTTACAATCCATGCTCACAGTTCTTCCCACAGCAGAGCTCACTGCTCCAGGCTGAGTCACTGTGATCTGTCCTCTGGACTCTGAGGATACAGAGACAAAAACATAAAGCAGCTTCATGGTTTAGTGGGCTTCATTTCAGAGGGACAGATGTTGATAGAGGAGAGGAGTTTGATTCTCTGGACTTTACCTGTGAAGCAGCAGCAGAGGAGAGTCCAGATGAGGACGCAGATCAAAGTCATGTTTTTGATGAGGAGGATTTCTGTGGCTTCTGTTGTGATGAAGGACAGCTGTCAGTCATCCAGTGTTCAACTCTCAGGACTATAAACTCTCCCAGAGCACTGGAGCATGGTGCTGCTGATGCAAAGTGCCTCTCTATGGAAATGATCTGACTTTAGCTCTTTTTCAATGGATGAAATGGTACTTTTGAAATTCATGCTGTGTACGATGACTATATACAATATTCGACTGCTCTTGTTCATGTCATGTCCTCATAGCAAATCCCTGATTTCCCCTAATTATCAGTAAAATGAAATATGATGCATATATAATCGTTCTGTCTATATAACATAATTATACAGAGTGAATTATTCTTTTGATCGTCTTTGTTTTTTATTTGCTTCACTGTGATTGTTGAAGCCTCTGAAGTGGTGTTCAGAAATGATTTATTCAAGTTTTGTAGTTTTTAAAAACTAAAAACAATATTGTAAAATCTCTTATTTTTTCTAATACAAAGGGATATCTTCTTTTAGTCTAAAGTATTAACATTTTTGGTCTCTATTCCTCCTCATATCCGGGGGGATGAGATCAGTTTTGCTGAAAATTTTATCTAAGTCTTTATCTCTTCAGAAATGGACATTTATCCTGTTCTACCTGTATAACTCCATGTATTTCATTGCAATATAAATTTGAGTTTTTCTTTATATTTCTTATGGATTCATGTGTTTTTAGTTGAAGGTAATATTATAATTACGATTAAGAGGTTTTTTTTACACTTGATGATGTAAATACCTGAAGGCAGTATAAGGTTTTTTGATAATGTACACTGTGTATGTATGTTTTAATAACACTACAGACAGTATATAGGATGCGTTGTGGTTGACTCGGTGAGCGGTTCGGTGAATTGTCTTTTGTTTTCTGTGTAGTTCGTTTTTCAATTCTATTTTTCTTTTTGTTATTTTGTGTTTTTTTTCTTTCCATTATATATTTCTGTGGCTTGTGTGGATATTTCTCTTTTATAAAAAAAATAATAATATTTTATTTATTTATTTATTCTTTATCTAAAGTCATTTTTTTTCAGGTAATATGCATTGTTTTTCACTGATCTATTGTTTGTATAGGATCTGATTTTTGATTGGATGTTACTGGTCATGGGACCATTCATAGGTGATTGACGAAGGCACTGCTTGGTGTTTCATTGTGTGAGCATGTGTGCTTGAAACATCACTAGATGTGATAAATATGGACACTGGAGTTCTGCAGTGTGTGAACACAAGTGCAAACTAAACTACATTCACAGTCCGATGAATCCATCGGAGGCCAACTTGGGGTTAGTATCTTGCCCAAGGATATTTGGCATGCAGCCAAGAATCGAACCACCAACCTTCCAATCAGTAGCTGATCTGCTCTACCACCTGAGCCACAGCCACCCACTGTTGGTCTTTCCCCTATTGTATCATAGAGGATGAGATCAGCTTTGCTGGAAATTGTATCTCAATCTTTATTTCTTTCTCTCTCTTTAATATTCAAAGAGCTTATGGTATATATAGGATACTATCACAGTCCTAGTGAGCTGCTGGAAAATTCCACTGAGTCCATGTTCTCCTGCACCTGCCCCAGGGCAGAGGTGTCATCACCTTACCTGGAGCAATCTACTAAGGATATTTAAGACCAGCATTGTCATCTCTTCCCCACCAGTTCATCAAGTTACCCACGTTGGCGCAAGATTGGACTCAGCGGCCCCGTGCCTCCACCAGCCGTACCCCTGATGTCTGCGATAGTTTTCCTGCTGCCGTTCCAGGTTCAGTCTGCTCTGGTAGGCTTGGTGTTTTGCGAAGCTGATCTTCCGGATCCTTAACTGTGTTCTGGGGAGCAGGGTTGCTGCGGGGCCTTTCTGTTAAAACGTTCACTTGCCTTCGCCCATTCTCTGTGAACCTTTTCTAATGACTCAGTTAAATTAGCGTATTTAGTGTCCAAGCTTCAGGGTAAAGGGTTGCTGTGGGCAGAGGCTTACCTGTCAGTGCATTTGCTTTCATCCTGTTCATATGATGAGTTTTTGGGAGAGCTTAATAAGACTTTTGCTCACTCCATCTCTGAGGGCAGTGCAGCTAGCAGGTTGCTAGGGTTATGCCAGGGAAGTCGCAGCATAGCCAACTTCCTTACTGACTTCTGGACTGCCACTGCTGAAGCAAAATGGCCCGATCATGAGCTTTGGGAGGTTTTTTGTTGAGCTCTAAACCACAAGCTTAAAGATCAGCTAGCTTCTTGTGACAATCGTGAGTCATTTAGTCTACCTCTCTCTAAAGATTGACAATGGCCTGAGAGGAAGGGAGGCTGAAAAAACTACAAAACCCAAAGATCGTTTCCACAAATGTTTCCAGTTCTGGCTATATTAGTTCCGCTTCCTGTGTTTACTTCTGCTGCAATTCCCACAACCTCTGAAACAGCCCCAGAATCCATGCAGATTAACCACTCTCGCCTCACCCCTGAAGAGCAAGAGCGACGCCTCCATTCAACTTCGTATTTCTACTGCGGGTCCGCCTGCTGATAATTTCAGGGTACGGGTGGGCGGATCCTCTTTAGGCTCTAACCCCGATTAACATTGCCAGTTACACTATGCCTCAATAAAATTTCCCATTCTCTCCACGCTCTAGTTGACTCCAGGGGTTGAAAAAAAACCTTATTGATTTTGCACTCGCTAAACAGCTCCAGGTGCATTAGAATCACTCAATCCTCCCATTCCTGTCACCGCGCTAAGAGAGGGAATTGTCAAGAGGAGAAATATTTTACTGCTATTATTTGCTGCTATTTTTACAATCATCATTACCATTTCATTATTAATAGTGATGTTGCATGCAGATGCATTCAGATGTTCAAATATATTGGTATTATATTAGTCTTTATTACAGGTCCAAGAAGAACCACTTTAAACTGTTGAGTTGAATCTATAATTTTATCTCTTGTGTTCTGGGGGCCTCTGGATGTCTGGAGTTTTGATCTCCTCCATACCTGCTTCATGCCCTGGAGGTCGGGGCAGTGGCCCCCCACACCCTCTAGCAGATCATTACATGAAGGAACCTTTTTAAAACAAGCGTTCATGCTCACAGGTGTACACACGGTGATCACACACACAAACTACACCCTTTTGGGCTCCTACCTCAAAGCACACTGTGCGCTGTCGATCTCACGTGCTGCACCATAATGTTTAATATTTAGTATTTACTGTCATATTCCCATATATCATTGTGATCTTGTTTATTACTCTCGTCTTCTTCTGCTTGCTTTCTTTTTTCTTTCTCAACAGGTGATCCAGGTGATCGATATGTATTTTTTTGTCTGCTTATTCTGTTGGTTTTGTTTTTGCCCTTTTCCCCGTCCCTCTTCTCAGGTTTTTTTTTCTTTCCTCTTTCTTTCTCCCTTTCTTTCCACCAGTCAAGTCTGTCCCGTATTCAGCAAGTGAAAATAAAATAAACAATAAAGGTGAATCAGATGGACCATTACGGCAAGGCTGGGATGGTCCATTTGGTAAAGTAAATCCGTTGGGCATCTTTCTTCGCCTTTAGACAATAATTCTGATGGCAAAAGAACCAAACGGGACAGGTTATAAAAAAAAAAAAAAGAAAAAGAAAAAGAAAAAAAAAAGAATCTATAATTTTAAAGGCTTTTGAATGTTTTTATATTCTTACACTGGAGTCTTCAGTGGGGGAGAAACTGAGTTGCAGGCTGACAGGAAACGGCGTGCTTTGCAAAAGTGCAACTGAAAGCAGAGTCTGAGTGCAAGTTAAGAGCAGGTTATTTAGTAGAGGCTCTTGATTAAAACATTTACTCAACATATTACATATATAGTTCAAGGATGAGCCTCTGTTCGGGTGAAAGGTTATGAAGTGAAGGGTGAAACAAAGGGCAGCAGAAGCTGACACATACACACACATATTTGATAGACTCATTTATATAGGTAAGAGTTTAATCATGTTTTGCTATAACTGCAAAGTTGGGGTGCGTACGTGTTAGACTGTTCCAGGAAGTACACCAGATGTCCCAGAGATAAGCGACAGCGAAGACGAGCTGAGGGGAAGCACCTGGGTTCGAGCCGAAGACGATGTTCTCTGGACTGTGTCAAGGGTTGACAGAACATTTGTGGTTTTGGATTGACGTATGCTGTATTGTGTCTGAGAGGGGGGGGGGAGCAGTATCACCCCCAACCCTATAAAGCCTTTGTTCTGACTATTGTAAGACAGTTCAAACCCTGAATCTGCACAGTGTTTGGACTCCACATGTGTATCCATTAAAATGTCGTCTAATTGCACCAGGCCGGGTCAGTGGTTATTTTGGATTCCTTCTCAATATTTGAACCTTAACATTTGGGGGCATCGTCCGGTGAGAGGGGAATTTTGGTGTAGACGGAGAGATCCGGGGTCCGTGGTGATTAGACGGGCAGATACGAGTCAGTGGTCAGAAGTGAGAGACAAGCCGGCTTATCCAAAGGTAAGGCACATACCTGTTGAATTTTCCAAAGTGTGCCAGATTGGACATGACAAAATTAAAGTCTACTCACTGAAAATTACTGGTGAATGTTTGTTTTGATTTTGATGGTAATGTCATGAGCATGCTGGTTGAAGTAATGATAAGTTATAAGTAAAAGTACTGGGTTCAAGTCCCAAAGAAAAGGAAAAGAGTTAAAGTGAGTTCGAGTCTCACGTAGAAAGTAGGGAAATTGGTCATTTTGTGGGTTCAAGTCCCCTATGTCCACAAAGGTAGATCTGCCTCAATCTTAATCCTGTTTTGGGCTTAGATTGTTGTTTCAAATTATTCTAAATTTTTCTAGAACGACAGCGGCGTCTGTTAAGAAGCGCATTTTCTCCTTGGTAACGCTTGCGCCTGGGCAGGACGCTGACCCTTGACCTACCGCTGAGTAGGGATAGTACGGTACGACAAACCGGGAAGAACTTGGGAACCTTCAAAATTGCTAGGGGTTCAAGTCCCCTAATCTGCGCTTATTTGGCTACTGGTAAATTAATTTAGGGCTAGAAATCTGGACAGATCAGTTCGAGTCTGATTCCGGTGAATTGATCGCAAAAAACCTGGGGTTTGCCCGTTCAAGTCGGTTATGGTAAATTTATCAAAATTGTGTAGGAACTATAAGGCCTAGAATCTGTGCAGTTGTAATTAAAAGACGTCTGTGTAATATAAAATAAGAAATCTTTGTGTGAAGGAGTCTCTGAGTCAACAGTGGCTGTTGATTTCTATTTTTAGATTGTGTGTTCATGTAAATGAGGCAGCTGCTGCGGAGCGCATGAGATGATTGTTGCTTTCGGTTTCGTGGCATCTAGCTTGATAACTATTATTTGTAGATGTTCTTAAATGCCTGTGACTGAGATGCTGGTTTTGCTTATTAGAATTGTATAAATACAGTTTGAATATATTAGTGTGGATGTACAGTAATTAACTGAATTTTGATAGATGTATATATGTTGAGCCATAAATGGTGGTGTGTTTTATTTTTTCAGTTATGTGTGTGTGGTGAGAAGCTGTGAGGATGATGAGAGGTTTCAGTTTTTTTCTTTTTTCTCTTTGACTTGCTCTTTCTGATTATGGAAGCCATGTCCAAAATACTCATATGAAAGTGTATTTTGAGTGATGTTAACCGTGTGAATGCTGTCAGTATTTGATTTGAGTGACTCTGCGTGATTTGTCTGAGTGAGTGAAAAGGTGGAAGTTTGAGAGAAAAGGCAGTGTGTGTGAGACGATTCATGGCGTCTGAAAGAGGTTAGAACATTTAAAAGTCTGTATGAAATAATGGTGTGAAATATATTTCTTTTGTGATGTAAAATAGGATGTTTTAGAGTTTGAAAGTGCTTTTAATTCAAGAAATGCATGAGTGATGGTATGAGAGGTTGAGTTTTTTTTCTCTCAGTTCAAAAACACATAAGTATATACACTTGGTACACCCACTCAAGAAATTATTGTGTGACTGATGCTACAAAACTGACCTAAGGAATGGTGATGTGTGTGAAGAAGTGTTAATTGTCCTGATGTTTGAAAGAGCTCTATTTAAATGTGTGTGAGTGAAATGAAGGTGTATTGTTTTTAGATCAAGATTTAGTAGAATTACTGATTGTTTGTAGACTCTGAAATTCAAAGAGAGACAGAGTCTGCAGAAACAGGAAATGTGTGCCTGTGGTGTGTCGGTGACAGGAAATAGTGAACAGGAAATGTATGCCCATAAAAGGTAACTGAGTGTGTAGAGAAAGAACACAGAGAGACAGACGAGTTAAACTCGAGGGAGATGAAGCAAATGGAGGTTTTAAGAAAAAGAAATGGAAAGGATATTAATTCTATGCTTTAGTGTGCCAATACAGGTGGACTTCTCTCAACATGGGACTTTGAGTAACCGGCAAAAAAGGATAGATTAACATTGGGAAAATAAGCCAATCTTTGGCTGAAATTTTACAGCTTCACCTGTCATTTTGTCCCGAAACTGAGAAGAAGTTCAAAGGACAGTCAATCTCCTGATGAAGACCGACAGAACATCGTGGACTCGAATACAGCAGGCAAACGACAGTGCCCCTGATCCATTAACACTGATGACGACTGACGACCAGCAGAAGCACGTAAGAAAAGCAAAGCTGTAACATGTGCTGTGAATCATAGGCTGGGCAGTTGAACAGTGGGATAAAGAACTGTGGAAGAGCACTGGACATTGAGTGTCATATTTGCCATGCTTGGAGTAATCTTGGAAGAGAAGACTGAAGAGAAGAATGGAGAAGAAAAAGAGAAGGAACAAACTGTGTTTGCTGGAGCTTTGAAGCCCGAACAGGACACTGTGAATGAAAAAGGACCAGGGAGAGGTGAACCTGCACGAGTCTGACTGAGAGAATATAGGGTAGGATTGGATTGAAAATTGAAGCCGGAACTCATGATTGTTTAGTGATGTCCACCATATCACGTTTAAAAGAGGTAAACATGAATAGAAAACACACATACACAAATTGTTACATGTGAAATTATTTTTGAAATGAATCAGAAGTGAGATAGTTTGAATCTAAAGCTCAGTGAAAAGATGCATAAATTAAATATGAATACATAAAAATGCAATGAAGAGCACAATATAGGATGCAATGAAGATGCAGCTTACACTTAATTAAGATGATCACATGGCAGAGGTGGGACCAAGTCATTGTTTTGCAAGTCTCAAGTAAGTCCCAAGTCTTTATCCTCAAGTCACAAGTCAAGTCTCAAGTAAAGTCAAGCAAGTCAGAGTCAAGTCGCAAGTCAAGACAGACAACTTTCAAGTCAAGTCCCAAGTCCGAAACTTTGAATTTCAAGTCCTTTCAAGTCTTTTTTTTTAACCCTCTGGGGTCCCGGTATAATTGGCCGTTCTTGACTACTTTTGATTTTACTTCTATATTTCACTTTTAAAATATGTTTTTCTTGCCTTGTTTGGTATCATTATTTACAGCACAACCTCAAATATCTGAAATTTGAGTTATTTTTTCATTTTGGTATACTATATTAGCACAGTTGATCTAAATTCAGACAAAAATTCAGAATCCGAGTAGAAAAAGTTATATTTTTTACATGTTTAACGAATCATTTTCATAACTTGAAATGCAAATAGAAATTGTACATTTCTAAAAATTATGCACAAGTTTTGCAAACAACAAAGTTATATGGTACTATTTACTAAAAATGCAGCCAAGGCCTCAGGCGTTTTTTTATATAACCATTTAAATCTATTTACAGAACAATCAGGTGTGCTGCATCAAATAAGAAGGCACACAAATTATTTGTGCCAGTCCAAAAATGTAGTTTGTGTTCAGTATAAGACAGAGGAGAACACCACAGGCCTAAACCCTGCAGGTCTGACAACTGGAGGTGCAACAGTCCAGTTTTCTATGTGGAGACAGCGTTTACACTGGAATCTGCCTTTGACAGCTTTTTTAGATCAAATATGAAATTCAGCAGTCTAACTGACACACAATACAAAACAATAACTACACAACAAACTAACTATAGCCTCCAAACACGCTAAACGTCACTAATGTCTCACATATGAAACTCTCTCTCTCTCTTTCTTTCGCTCGCCCGCTTTCCGTCATGGTGTCACTCCTAAAACTTCCCTTCTCCTAAACAACCAAATGTCACATGTTGCCTTATCATTTTTTTGATTGGCTGACATGGTAAACTCTAACACCAATAGGGAAGGGGTGTTTTTCTTTTTTTTTTTCACTCGCAAGTGGAGAGCGTATGCTAGGCTGTCTGTAGAAAGCGCCGTTTTTGTCTAGCATCCCTGTTGAGAATAACCTTTGCAAATAAACAACAGCTAATAATATAAGATCAAAGTATTTTATTTGATGTATTGACATAAATGACAGAAGAAAAACGCCATGTATAGCAGGACTACTCAATTACACACTAAGGTGGGCCACATTTTCTTTTTTTTTTTTTTTTTTTTTTTTTTTTTTTTTTTTTAAAAAAAGAAGGAAATTACTCCTCTGCATTTAACCCATTCACCCAGTGAAGCAGTGGGCAGCCACCAGTGCAGCGCCGGGGAGCAGTGTGTGGGGACGGTACCTTGCTCAGGGGTACCTCAGGGTAGCCGTTCAGTGGGGTCGAACCCCCGACCTTCCGATCATGGGGCAGACACTCTACCTACTGAGCTATCCCTGCCTGTGGGTGGGCCACATTTTCTAACCAAAAAAATATTTTTTCCCTGGCTCAGACATGCAAAAGTTAAACACGACCATACACTAATTGCAAATTAAACACAGTGATTTTGAATTGTGATGTGATGGTAAAATAAATATTTGTCAGTCTAAACTGGGTTAAATCTACGGGGTTAATGATGGGGAGGAGACGGAGAGAGACTGAGTACAGCTACAGAACCCACTTTCTGAAACGGACCCTGCTCACCATTCACCGACAATTCTGAGCTAACAAGTTGCATGTTATTCTTGGATGCGCTTGCAGGACCGGATTTAAAATAGCATGACAAACATATCATACCTCTTAAAGCCAAACAGTATCATCAACGTAGTTCGAAGAACATTTGCTAATAAGATGAAGTTAGCTAAGTCAGCTGTCTCATCGTAGCAAAAAAAAAAAAAAAAAAAAAGCACCACCTACCGTTCTTTATGCAACTTCAAATGTCGGACAAAGTTGGAAGTTGTTCCATCTCCGTCTGTGATTCTCTTCTTGCATGTTTTGCATATTGCATTTCGTTTTTTGTTGACTACTTGTAGTTTATGTACCGAAAGAAATTACTCTTGGAAGCATTTTTGGCTCGGCGTTTTTGTTCTTGTTTTTTCAAATCTGGTTAATTTGATTGGCTGTGCTACAGCCCACGCTCACATACATACGGAGTGTGGTAAGAATGAATGAATGAATAAAGTGAATTAATGGTCCGCACTTTTTATATAATATGTATGTTAAATTTTAGATTTGGGTAAAATATCAAGTCTTTTCAAGTAAACAGGTTCAAGTCCAATTCAAGTCCCAAGTCACTGGTGTAAAAGTCCAAGTCAAGTCACAAGTCTTACAACCTTTTTTCAAGTCAAGTCTAAAGTCATAAAATTAATGACTCGAGTCCGACTCGAGTCCAAGTCATGTGACTCGAGTCCACACCTCTGTCACATGGCATGCAACGAAGAAAGCAGCTTACACTCAAGTAACATGAAATGCAATGAGGAACACGCTTACATTCATATTCATGACATAAACATCACATAACTGGCATTTGTGACAGGAAAGAGAGAGAAGTGGGTCGTTTAAGCACTCGTGATAATAATGAAAATGTCTTAGTTTGTTATTTTCAGGAGCAAAGCAGACCTGGACCAATTCTCCAGATGCAGCAGTCGGAAGGAAATTATAGGTTAACATCAATGGATAAGTTAAGGCAAGTTTCTGGTTGAATTGTTCACAGCATGATGTGTCCATGAACCTGAAAAGCAAGCCCTAACACCTGGGTGAAGACCAGGAGGGTTGTCATTTAAAGGGGGAAATCAAAGTTTGGGTTAGTAATTCGGGGAAGGAGAAAACTGACTGCTTAATTGGAGAATTGGGAAGGAGTCTGAAAGACTGCGAAGCCATAGATGCAAAAATAACACACACAAACAGAGAATGCACTAACCTTACAAAGACAAGCTCATGAAGATTAATGCATAGACATTGATTAAACCCGGCTAAGAACACAAGCATACGCAATGAAGATCAGCTTGCTACTTGTATGAGTGAGAGAATGGTGTGAATGTTTAATAAAATAGACTTAAAGCTTGAGGTTGAAGTTGACTCAAAGGGGTTATATGACAAGGGAGTGAGCTATGGGAAAAAACAAAAGAAAAGTGATTAAAGTAGTTTTTATAAGAGGGACTTAGGAGTGCTCTTGCACTGAGTGATCAAAGTGATCAAAGTAAGCGATTAGTATAGAAAGAAAATGAAAATAATTAAATAATGTGTTAAGGTTTAAACATGTATTTCTCTTGTCAAGTTGGCTTGTTGAGCTATGACTCAGTATGCAAATTAGCTGGAGTGAGTGGTGACGAAGACACTTCCTGTGTGTCTGTGTGTCGGAGGCTTTCAGTTCAGGAAACAGAGCGGTGACTGGGGAGGATCATTTGGCAAAATATAATGGTAAAGTAACAGGATAATTGATTACGGTGGTCAGGTCTGTTCAGAGGTGCAGATTTGGACAGGAAATTTATAATTTAGTGATGGTACGTGGTTGTAATGGGTTTACATCTTATGCTGAATGAAAGCATGGCAAAGTGAGGAAGGGAGACATTGTTCAAACAGTCTTTGATCTTTTGATGAGGTCCATGTTGCAGTGAACGGGTGAACTTTGAGATCGTTTCAGATTTTTGAGGCTGTTGTTTCTATTTCGAGAGGGGGAGTTTGATTAAACATGGATATGTCTGAGAGGGGCCCAAAATTTTGTAGTAGTGCACTCAGAAAAAAAAACCTGTCAGGTGATTTTGTTTGGTACTTTGATGAGCTAATAATCAGCTCCCTTTTTTCTCATTTTTGTTCTAAGCAGGCCTGGAAGAGAGTGAACTGACGGCGCTGACAAAATTCAATCCAGTCAAAAGTATAGAGAACTATTTTCCTAAAAAGGAAAACGAAATAAAACAAATGATTGAGCTCATTTTGCTGATGTGGAGCATCTGATGACGTGCGCAGAAGGCTGCAGTATCAGCAAAAATATCATGTGTGAATGCATGTGAGTGAATGCGAGTGATTGGACCAAGGGGGGAAATAAATAAAAGGTTGACAAACAGGAGGAGTGGAAGACTTATATCTGGGGATGTTGATGTTTTTACTGATTTGGGTTAGACCATGTTATTACATTATAAAATGCTAAATGCTAAAAGGGAAACATTGTTTGATGTAACTCAAGTTACCATTAACTGAGGTAACACATGATTAATAACTGTTCTGTTTAAGCTTATTTTTGTCATGACACAGATTGGATCATAAAGGGGGAGTTGAGTATGTAATGTAAAGTACAGGTTTTTTCCAGGAAATTCCAAGGATCCAGACTTTGAAGGGAGCAGGAGTTTGAGAAGATTTGATGTGATGATTAAATTGATTTTATTCCTTAAACACAGGTTTTCAGGGCCGGAGCAAAATACCAGAGAGGAGGATGGCTGAAGTGTTTGGGGAAATGATATGACTAACCTTTTTTCCCTTTTAATTTCCTAAGCTCGGGTGAAGCATTTTGAGTTTTTGCCACATGAGATGTGTCAAAAAGAGAGGGATTTAAGGTTTAATTTGTTTAATTTGAAATGGGTTTTAGTATGATTTTATAACGATTGGGGTTGTTTGATAATTTAGATATGGTAAAACTGGGGCAGAGATTGTTAATTCTAAAGAAAGGATTAAAATGAACTGAATTTGGTTTAGAAGATAAAATGCTGTGTTAATAAGAAGTTGTACACCAAACTTAGAGGGAAACTGTGGGAATAATAATAATGGGGAAGATTAGTGAAGATTTTAGGAGTAGAAAATGTTTGGTTTCTTTTTGATTTTTAGGATAAGTTGTTATAATGTAGGCTTTAGAAACAGATAGTAAATAGATTTATTTCTGGAGTAGATGAGAGAGCTTCTTAAGAGAGTGTTAAAAGTGTCGCTGACTCAAATGAATAATATTGGAGATTATATACGTAGAAATGATTTTTTCTTACACATTGCGATTGTGCTCATTAACAGAGTTGATGTTCGGTCCATTTAAGGTCATAAGCTTCGATGAGCGCAATGTCTCAGTCGATATATTGTGGGGGACTTGGAGCAATAGAAGGATAAACAGCATTCACGCTTACAAACACACATGATTTAAACATAGGCGAGGCCAAAGGCCTGAAATCCATTTAGCATTTAACTGAATAGGAGTTTCGCTTGTAACTAAATTGGGTGACATGTAAAAGATTGAGATAACACATGCAGCTCCACATGAGTCTTATTATATAAAATGCAGTTACAGAATAACAAATGCTTGTTGAAGGGACCAAGTTTTTTGTTTAAAACAGAAGCAAAGGGAGAAAGCTTATATATTTTGGTTAAGTCTGATAAAGTATAAATTAGAGTGAATCATTACATTAAGAGCAGCAAAATGAAATAAAATGTTATACCAAGAATCGAAATAACACAGGAAAGGTGAGTTCTAAAATACAGTTAGAGTTCAGCTCTTAGCTATGATGAAATTTATTTAGGAGCTATTGATTATATGTTTACACTCAGTTGATTAAAGTGGTTGTTTTTTCTTTGATCCTTTAGTAGAATAAGCAGTTATAGTGATTTTCTTGATACATTTTCTTGTGATAGGTGACTTTAGATGAGAGTTAAGGCACTTGCAGCAGCGACAGTTTTGTGCACAGGATGTTGATGATCAGATAAGGAAGCAACAGGAAGCACATGCAGAGACGTGCAAGCAGCGCTTTAAGAGTTTTACAAATGCTGAGTAATGTTGAATAATATATAGAAATAAAAGTCAAAAACCGAATACGAAATTAGGTTCATGTTTTGAGTAATATTAGGTTGAATCAAGTTTGAATAAAGAGAACAATTGAGGAACAGAGTAAGTTAGCAAGCCGTAGGAGGAAAAGGTGTTTTGTTTCCTTTGCAGGGCACCTGATGGACCACGAGAGAGGGACCGAGGAAGAACCTAACTTTACCCATGGAGTGTTCTTGGGGGGAGCTGGCATTTCTAGAGAGGGTCAGAGCAATGATATAAGTGGTGTGGTGACCCTCTTTGAGGGCCACCACAAGAGAGGGAATTGTCAAGAGGAGAAATATTTTACTGCTATTATTTGCTGCTATTTTTACAATCATCATTACCATTTCATTTTTAATAGTGATGTTGCATGCAGATGCATTCAGATGTTCAAATATATTGGTATTATATTAGTCTTTATTACAGGTCCAAGAAGAACCACTTTAAACTGTTGAGTTGAATCTATAATTTTAAAAGCTTTTGAATGTTTTTATATTCTTACACTGGAGTCTTCAGTGGGGGAGAAACTGAGTTGCAGGCTGACAGGAAACGGCATGCTTTGCAAAAGTGCAACTGAAAGCAGAGTCTGAGTGCAAGTTAAGAGCAGGTTATTTAGTAGAGGCTCTTGATTAAAACATTTACTCAACATATTACATATATAGTTCAAGGATGAGCCTCTGTTCGGGTGAAAGGTTATGAAGTGAAGGGTGAAACAAAGGGCAGCAGAAGCTGACACATACACACACATATTAGATAGACTCATTTATATAGGTAAGAGTTTAATCATGTTTTGCTATAACTGCAAAGTTGGGGTGCGTACGTGTTGGACTGTTCCAGGAAGTACACCAGATGTCCCAGAGATAAGCGACAGCGAAGACGAGCTGAGGGGAAGCACCTGGGTTTGAGCCGAAGACGATGTTCTCTGGACTGTGTCAAGGGTTGACAGAACATTTGTGGTTTTGGATTGACGTATGCTGTATTGTGTCTGAGAGGGGGGGGGGAGCAGTATCACCCCCAACCCTATAAAGCCTTTGTTCTGACTATTGTAAGACAGTTCAAACCCTGAATCTGCAAAGTGTTTGGACTCCACATGTGTATCCATTAAAATGTCGTCTAATTGCACCAGGCCGGGTCAGTGGTTATTTTGGATTCCTCCTCAATATTTGAACCTTAACAATAACCAAGTGTTTTCACTTATCTGTGACAAACTGAACTAAAACCAAGCTCGCTGAACCAGTTTGTACTGACCCTCGGCTGTTCCCAAAGAATATCATGACCTGCAAGAGGCATTTAGTAAGCATAATGTCATGGCTGGTGAAGCAAAAACACAGAGTGGACCAAAAGGCAGATTCAAACAAGGGCGTAGAGTGACGTTAACAAGTAAACATAAAAAGGCAAACTAGTGAACATGGACTGGGAACTATATGCAAAGGCGTGAGCTAAATATTAGACCTATGAGCTATATACATGTGCATGAGTTAATACTGTAACTGTGAACATGGCCAACAGGCTATATACAACGATGAGAGGAAAACACTATAACTACCAACTTGGGCTACTCAGGGTAATAGGCACATGACGTAACAAGATTCCCGAGCTAGAGCATGAATTATCAGTTATTATAAGTTGATGAGGACACAGGGGTGCTAGAGCCGGTAGTCTGAGACACTGCAACAAAAGGAGAGAAGGGTCAGTGTTGCACCAGGGCAAGGAAAACTGAGGGCATGGAAATTCAGGCAACTGATCTAGAGGTAATGTTACAGCTTATTTGGTTGCAGGTGAAGGGACGTGAGAGGGCGAGGCGAGGTTGCGGAGGTCCAGGTGAGTGTTGGTATGAATTGATCCAAGATCACAGGTAGTGAAGCGGGGGTGGGCAGGCGAGAAACAGAATGGAGTCTGCAACGTAGCTGTGGCTGAGCTGTATGCAGGTAAGTCCAGCGAGCAGGTGCATGAGATAATTGTAATGGCAGATGTTTCCATGGGTAATCTGCAGACACAGGAGAACAACATAAGTAACAAGCATATAATCAGCAATCGAAATGAGTTGGCCTAGAACTAATGCTGGTTAGCAGACAATCTGGCAAAGACTAGTTGTGTGTGCTGGTCTTAAATACAGCCAAGACGATTAGCTCCAGATGCGGCTCCAGAGGGAAAAGTAAGGCGGCTCTGCCCAGACAATAAAACATGAATCTCAGCAGAAAAACAGCCAGTCACTCAGACCATGACACATAAAGCACTATGACTTCCACCCCATAGGTCGTATGTCTGTGCTATTGATCTCCTCCTTGGTGCCCCTTTGCCCTCTAGTCGGCTGCTCAACATTTCAAAGCCTGAAAGAGAGGCTAAATAAAAATATATCACCGAGAGTCACTGGCCACTAGAATCGTATGGCCGTCCTCCTCCCTTGTGGGTGCTGGATTCTTTTTTTCTTTTTTCTTTAATGGCACCACGGTCTTCACGAAGCTCAACAGAGCAGTCCGTTTATGCCTCATGGAGAACTGGCTTTATGTAAATGCCAAAAAATGTGAGTTCCACTCTGCTTCTGTAACTTTTCTGGGATATGTATTTGAAGGATGGCAGGTGAAGACTGAACCAGCTAAGGTTCTAGCCATCAAGGAATGGCCAACCCCCTCGTCGTACAAACAGGTCCAATGCTTCCTCGGCTTCGCCAGTTTTTATCGCTGTACTATATAAAACTACAGCCAGGTAGCTGCTTCACTCACCACACTCACCTCCACCAAGAGACATGTTCACTGGACAACTGAAGCTTTCAATATGCTCAAGCACCTGTTCACCTCAGCCCCCATTGTCGGAATTAATAATTTAAGATTGTCATTTATGCTTAGAAATATATAATCTTTTGTATGCTGATAAAATATCTTATCCTTATTTGGTCTGATAAGATTCTATGTGCACTTGTCTACCATAAGATGAGAGGAAGCAGTCTCGACGTTATAATTTCCATTATAGCTTTAGAAACCAGACTGTTCTGTTCTATTAAAGTGCAAGAATTCACACCTTTAAATGTTCATTTGAGACATGACCTATTGCAAGAGATTATATCTGCTCTTACTGATATATGGTATAGCAAACACACGTATATCTGTTTTAGTCTAAGTGCCTTTTGTTTAGCTGGACCGCTAGAACTCCTGGCACCAGCTTTGGGGAGTCTTTATGGGGTCACACTCTGACCCCCCCCCCACACACACACACACACTTACACAACGCACAGGCAAGGTACTCTTTGTGTGTATGTATACGTCATATGTTAATGAACCTATGCATATTCATGTAACCTCACTAAAAGAGCAGTGTTACGGGGGAGCGGATGAGAGCGACTGGGGTCAAGCGAAGGAACGGCGTTTGTCCAGTTCTCTCCCGTGCACAAGAAACATAAAGAACTTTGCCTACTCGTGTCTTGCTTTGCTGTGTAATTACATTGTCTTCAACGTTCCAGCGAATAGGGTTAAGCTACAAACCTATCATTAATTGGTCCTTCGACGCCGGATCCCTGGAGTCGACATTCACCGAGGGGAGAAGAGACATGCTGAAAGACTGATGTCAGCCAGGAAGTTCCTGTGGATTAGCTGTCTGTCTTTTCTCCTCGCTGAATGACGATCGGCGGGATTCGAGGCTATACTACACGCTAAGCAACACCGAGTAAGTTTAGAGTCCAACTCTATAACTGTACATCTTCGGCGCTCAGTGGGGCGTTGTCCATGGCCACTTAGTGGGGCTAAAATTCGCCGTCTTAGTGGGCTCAGTGGGTTTTTTTGTACAGAAGCATTAAGTCGCAGAGTTGCGCAGCCTTGAAGAGTGTGTGGAGAAGACCAGCCCACATCAGCAGCAGTTAAGATATGCTCTGGTGAATGGCTTCCCCCCACCCCGTGCTGACACAAAATGTTTAGATGATTCTTTAGATTGCCCTGATCAACAACAGCCTATGCTCCAGACCATTAATTTAACCAGTTGTTAACAGTAATCTGCATTAAGCTTAGGGTTGCTCAAATTCAGTACGATCACATATGAGATTAAGTAAAATAGGCAAATATTTGAACTAATGACGTGCATAGAGGCACTTGACCTGTTTGAAAGACTGTCATCCTAATATGAGCCATTGTTGAGATATAGAGCACACCTATGAAAACAACTAATATGCTTAACCCTATATGAAATAGCTGAAAACTACTTGACGAAGAAGCTGAATTGAATATGAAAATGCAAGTCTTTGCCACTGTGGGGCAAAGCACGCAACCACTGTGTGAGGTTGCGTTGCTGTCTCTTCTGAGCTGATGAGCAAGCTACACATTGTCAGATCGGGAGCTGGCTGAGAACTCATCAAAGAAAGGGGAAGAGAACTATGATAACTATGATAACTGGAGTGTGCAGCGTTTCTGTGAGCAGTTTTCCTGCATCTTGACTTATGTGTGTAGAGTGTTCATAGCATCAGCATCATGTTTTTGTTTATTTCTTTTGTTGGGTTGAAATAACTAAATAAACTTGTGATCATACTTATGGATCACCATGGCACATATCATCAGCCATATGATTTATTTATGCAGATGAAAAAAGTGAGTGTGAATGTGTCTGACGTCGCAGTGTGTGTGTGCGCGCTGTGTAAAAGTAATTGCCTCCAATTGTGAGAGCGGTGATTCTGCAGGTCACCAGCTATTGTAAAGGAAAAAACAAAAAACAAAAAAAGAGACAAAATTTACATTCTAGATGAAAAATAATCATAGGAAAAAGGTTTTGTGTTTATCAGCCAAGAACAACTACAATCCCATTTTCTGCTTTTAAGAAAGGAGAGTTCAAAAAACAGAGAGTTCTGTGTGTTGGTTAAGCAGTGATGATAATAATGAAAAGTCTTAGTTTTGTCACTTTCAGATGAAAAGCAGACCTGAATCAATTTTCCACATGCAGCGGTCGGAAGAAAGTTGTAGTTTAACATTATTGGAAACGTTCAGGCCAAGTTTTGGCTAACTTATTTACAGCACCATGTGTTCTTCATCCTCACAAGCGAGCTCTCACTTCTCCCTGAAGACAAGGAATGCAGTTCCAAAGAGCAATAACATGGCAGATAAAGAGACAGCAGCAAAGTCCTGAGCAAAGAGACCCAGCAAGCAGCAGCAGTGTGGACAAACAGCATCGGAGAAGAAAAACAAACCCATCATCCTGACTGATTGGATGAATGGCACTGTGTTTCCAACAAGCTGCAACTTCACGGTACCTGTGAAAAGAACGTTTGAGGAGAACTGAGGAGACTGTTGGAGGTTGACATTTGCCACTTTTGGAGTAAAATGGCAAGAAGAGACAGTGGAACACAGGACAAAGCTGAAAGAGAACTGCCGGCTATTGGACTGTTGAAGTGGGAGAGGACAAAAGAGTGAGTAGGTGAGAACACAGAGGAATGCTGTTGTTTAATGTGGGAAATCAAAATTTGGGTTAGCAAACCTGGGAAAAAGTAGACTGACTGCTTGGGTGGGAGGATTGTGAAGGAGTCTGAAACACTGAAGGAGGAAGCATATACAAAATCACACACACAAACAAAACATGCATTAACCTTACTAACACAAACACAAGAGAGCTCATGAAGATTAGACAACATCTTGAGCATGTGAGTCTGTTTATGAGCTTGTCCCAGTCACTTCGTGTGATGAAAAGTGATGCAAAGACCAGTGGACTCATAGCACAATAGTTACAAAATGATCAAATAATAGCAGAGAAGTGTGTAGGAAAGGCAGCTTTAAGAACATGCCCTGCTGGAGATGCAGCTCCAGACACATTGATTAAACCTGCCTAATAACAAACACACATGCAATGAAAATCAGCTTGTTATCTCTCATCAGTGTTAAAATAGTGTCAATTTAACAGACACTTGTTATCAAATGCTGAATTTATCCAATGCTGACAATTAACTCTCTAGGCTGTAGGACAACAGTTTAACTTTTGTGGGAAAAAAGATTCTGGTTTGACCAACCAGTGATCAGACAATAAATTTAGTTGTTAATATAGTAAATTGGGAGATGCTTTCTGCCTGATTGATGCAGAACAAGTAATTTACTGTATGAGGGAAATTCTATTTTTGTGATAATATTTTGAACATGCATTTCTGTTGTCCTGTCAACTTGGTGGGTTAATAGCTGATATGCAAATTAGTTGATCGTTCTTAGATTAATGAAAGGTGACTGAATTCTAACACAAGTGAGTGTTGGAGTTTGTTAGAGTGGAGACTCTAAAACACTGAGTTTCCTGTTTTGATGTGCAAGTGAATCCTGCACCCAGATACACAACTCTGAATACATAAGAACAAACGTCTTTTGTGAAGTACATGATAACATGTCACATGTTTTGTGATGAAGGGGAAAAAGGAAAACTGAATAAAATGGGTCTGTGGCCTAAATGAGTGAAAAGCACAAACATGGGGTTTAAACTCATATCTAATAAGACATTAGGGTTATGTTGTGTGTTGTGTGGCTGATGGATGGTTTGGAGTTTATCTAGCTGATGATTTTTCTTTTGTTGCGAAGTATGATTTACCCTCCTGAGATGAGGAGCATGTGTCATGACTTAACGAGGCCTTTTTATTTTGATACTTTCACAGTGCACTGAAAGTTTTGTTTGATGATCTCTGTTTGAAGCAGATCTGCATGATTAGAACAGAAGCGCTATACGACACGTCATCGAGAAAATTGTTACAAGTGAGTTTCTCCACATTAAAATGGGCTCAGGAGAAAGTCACTTATCTGGGACAATTAGAAAGTAAGTTCCTGTCCAAAAGGATTCAGTGAGGTAATCCAATCTAAAGTTCTTCTTTTTCTTTTTGAATGACGTCATTTTGCTGAGGGTGGAAACTAAATGCTACGATAGTTTCCACTATCAGCAAAGAATGAATGAATACATGAATGAATGCGTGAAAGAGAAAAAAAACTGACCGACTGGTAAAAGCTGACAAAAGCTGACAAGACTTGACCACTCCTCCACCTAGACAGGACAAAAGGGTGGATGAATTTATATGTGTTTCTTTTTACAGGAGCAGAAAGATGACAGCAACATCCTAGGTTGCGTGATAATTTAACCTTTTAAATGCCACTTTCTGTGTTTGTGAATCTACTAGGGGTGTGTTATTCATGGGCTTGTGTTGCTCACAGAAGTTACTGTGACAAAGTGTGTATACACCTGCGCAGCGCTAACATTTGCATTTTCTTTTCTACAGCATTACAGTTCTTCATGTGATTTGATCATGTGATTTATACCAGGATAGCAGGTTGATGTTTTTCTACGACAGGATTTCTGGGTTTATGTGTGAAGAAAACTGTGTTTACAGGTTATGAGTGGTGATGCTGTTACACCGTGTTTTTGGGAAAATGTGAAGGTTATTTTGACAATGTGAATAACGTGAGAAATTTCCTGTGTTGAAACTAGTGTCATTTCTTTTCACAGCTATGGATGGTTAACTTTATGGTCTTTTTACAGCACCTCTGGAACCTGTCAACTTGTGTCTGACCACCAGGATTGTCCATGTGTGTTGCTAATGTTGGTTTTTTAAGAGTGCATGTAGAGGATTCAGCAGAGGCAGACACAAGTGACATAAGAAAACAAATGAGAGATACCGTGTTTATGGAATAGTTTAATATGGGGCTCATTAGCTGGCCACTATTGAGCTCCTAGTGTTAAGTGAGTGGAGTGACTTTGCTTAAGGGAAGTCACCGATTACATTAATGTTGACTGAGTACATTGGATGATCCATGTCTGAGGCAAATTATGGCAATAATTGTAGTTTACTGATTTGAGAAAACCTGCCCAGGACACTTGTCTTGCTGATGCTGAATGCTTTATTACTCTTATGATACAATTGTTTACAAGTGTGAAGTTTGATTTCACTTCCAGATCTCGTTTTCCAGGCCATGATGGTGTGTATGCAGGCTCCAGGCAGAGCCAGGTTTTAAACAAACTTAATATGCAAAGCACACTGACATCTTTTATTGCAGGGTTATAGGTCCGGGGTGGTGCTGCTCCGGAGGAGGAGACGCCCTGATGTTGCCTGGGACGTGATCTAGCTAACCTTTTTCTTTATGACAGGAATCTGGTTTTGATGAGTTGACTCATGGGACTGTCCATGCGTCAAGAGGAGGGGTCCAGAATTACATGAATTACATGAAATTATGTTTTCTATGTTTTCTAAACTATGTTTTTATGATTGCTGCAGTGATTTGTGTGATTAACAGTTCATTAACGGGTATTAAACCTATACAAGTGGTGCATCCATGTTTAGATGAGGCTTTGATGGCCTATAAGTGAAGTTCACCGAACTAATGAATGTAGGTTGATGATGATTGACATGCTTTCCAGATATAAGTTTTTCCTCCTAGCAAGGAAATACAGGTGCAGCAGTCAGAGTATTGCTGAAAGGAATCTCCTGAGAAATCTTCAGAGGCCCAGTGAGAAGCGAGAACCATTCCAGGCATAGCTGACAGCCCAGGCAGTGGTTGAGGTCAGAGGTCGAGCTGTTTGGGGCCCACCATGAGATTAGATTCCGGAGCCACAGTAAGGACCATGAAGCTGCGTTGGAATGAGAGCTGTGCCAAGGGGGCTTTCCAGAGGCCAACAGAGGAGATTGTGGACAACAGACGGGCACCTGAAGGATGAGGGGAGCATGCCAAGCTCCATCGACAGCGCAGGGGGAATTTGAGGATGACATCATGATTCTGTGAAAAGCACAGGAACCAGAAGCTGTGGTGGTGATGACAGCAGTTTCCTATGAACATCACCTAATGATGTCACCTAATGATGTCAGCCCACACAAATATATCAACAGCATATATCAACAGCAGTGATCACAAAACGGTGTATAACTGAACACAGTAGTGAGATCTTTAACCAGGTCTTCCCATTAACACCTGACCTGTCCAGAGGTTCAGTCAATGAGCTCGTCAATAGCTTCAATGCTAAAATGTTAAATGTAATGGACACTATTGCTCCCATTAAGGTGAAGGTTATCTCTGGAAGGAAAAAGTCTCCATGGAGAAACTCCACACTGGTGAAAAATGAAAAAAGAGAGTGTAGGAAAGCTGAGCGCAGATGGAGAAAAACAAACCTCCAGGTTCATTATGACATCTATAAAGAGAAACTTCACAATTATAACTTACAACTGAGGAGTGCAAGGAAGTCCTACTTCTCTGACATCATCACCAAAAACAGTCATAACGCTCGGGTCTTATTTTCTACAGTTGACAGGCTAACAAACCCTCCTGTGTCAGTGGCAGCTGAACTTCATTCGACCATAGCCTGCAATGACTTTGCCAAATTCTTCACAGAAAAAATCCAAAAGATTAGACAAGCAATTAATACATCAACATCTGATCCAGGAAATGTACTGTGTCCACCGAAAAACCGTTTAAACACCATCAAACAGTTTCACCCTATTAACAGCAAAGACCTGGAGGACATCTTAGGTCAACTGAACTCCTCCTCTTGCTGTTTAGATGTCCTGCCAAGAAGTTTTTTCAAAAAAGGTCTCAAAGACTTTGGAGTCAGACCTGTTACAGATCGTCAACTTTTCTTTAATATCAGGTGTGTTTCCAGAATCACTAAAAACTGCTGTAATTAAACCTATACTAAAAAAGGACAATCTTGACAAGACACAAATGAATAACTACAGGCCGATCTCAAATCTCCCATTTTTAAGTAAGATTATTGAAAAAGCAGTTTCTCAACAGCTCAATTACTTCCTAAAACAGAATAACTGCTATGATGCCTTCCAGTCAGGTTTTAGACAGAACCACAGCACTGAAACCGCTCTGACCAAAGTGTTTAATGACATATGTCTGAACACAGACAGTGGAAGAATGTCAGTCTTAGTTTTACTGGATCTCAGTGCAGCATTTGATACAGTTGACCACAACATATTACTCAAACGACTGGAGAACTGGGCAGGTCTTTCAGGAACTGTACTAAACTGGTTCAAAACATACTTAGAAAACAGGAAATACTTTGTATCAATAGGTAACTTCACATCTGAGCAGACAAGTATCACATGTGGAGTTCCCCAAGGTTCCATCTTGGGACCCCTTCTGTTTAACATTTACATGCTCCCACTGGCACAGATTATAAAGAACAACAAAATAAACTATCATAGCTACGCAGATGACACACAAATATATATCACAATGTCACCAGGAGACCGAGGCCCTGTACAGGCTCTTGGTAAATGCATTGAGGAAATTAATGACTGGTTGTGCCACAATTTTCTCCAGCTAAACAAAAATAAAACTGAGGTAATGGTCTTTGGTGCAAAAGAAAAATGATTACAGGTCACCAGAGAACTTCAATCTATACACCTAAAAACCACAAACCAGGCGAGAAATTTGGGTGTAGTGATGGATGCAGACCTAAACTTAGAAAAACACATTAAGACAATAACAAAATCAGCTTACTATCACCTCAAGAATATATCAAGGATAAAAGATCTGATGTCTCAACAGGACCTGGAAAAACTAGTCCATGCATTCATCTTTAGTAGGCTTGATTACTGTAACAGCATCTTTACAGGTCTACCTAAAAATCAGTCAGACAACTACAGCTCATTCAGAACTCTGCTGCTCGAGTCCTCACTAAGACCAAAAAAGTGGACCACATCAGTCCAGCTCTGAGGTCTTTACACTGGCTGCCTGTCCGTCAGAGGATAGACTTTAAAGTTCTGATGCTGGTCTATAAAGCTCTAAATGGTTTAGGACCGAAATACATCAGTGACCTCCTGACCCAGTATGAACCTTCCAGATCCCTCAGGTCATCTGGATCCGGTCTGTTATCAGTCCTCAGAGTCAGAACCAGACACGGAGAAGCTGCATTCAGCTTTTATGCTCCTTATATCTGGAACAAACTCCCAGAAAGCCTCAGATCAGCTGAAACACTCAGTTTATTTAAATCCAGGTTGAAGACTCACCTATTCTCAGCTGCATTTGAATAAAGCACCAAATCCACACTTAAGTTTAAATTTCAAAACCTACTTTTTAACTACTGATTTTATCTACTGTTCTGATTTTATCTACTGTTTTGATATTTGATTTTATATACCGTTTTGTTTGTTTGTTTGTTTGTTTGCTTGTCTTAATCAAATTTAAATCATGCTTTTTATTTGTTTTTGTTTTTAATGTCTCTGTAAAGCACTTTGAATCACCTTGTTGTTGAATTGTGCTATATAAATAAACTTGCCTTGCCTTGCCTTGCCTTGCCTTGCCTAATGCTGTGTCACTGTACTGTGTATACGATGACACACTGAAGACTGCTGGGATCATAACAGCAGTAAGATAACTGGATCCATCACCCTTTCCAAAGAGGGTTTTCCTGCAGAGGATGGACAATGGAGGAGTCATAAATATCCCCCACAGGACGGAGGCCTGAAGTGAGGTGATGGGGGTTGGTAGAGGCCATAAAACTAGAGTGCTGACGAGGCCTGCAGCTTTCACAATAGCTGGGACCCATGTTGACAAACAACAAACTCAACTGGTATGTTTGAATGTCTATTCTACATACATTTGGACTCTGGTCCTATGGACAGTGATGTGAACACCTGGAAGAGACATCTATGATGCCCTGCAGAACTTAAACCACTCTGCAGAGAGACATGTGATTTACATGTCTAGAGGAGGAGCACCACCAAGCTGGGATGTTTTTGAAAATGTTAATTTCTCTTTTGACTATTAACAATTCATTTGTTTGCTTGTAGGATGCAGTTTGCCATTGAATGAGATCAATGAGAAATAGGATAACTGCTAATACATTTGTCAAACTGTGTACGTTTACAGTAATTTAGGGTGATTTGACAGATGCTGAGTATGAAAATGTTTGCATTGACACTGTCAGACATGAGGTGATCATAACTGGGGACTTTTCTAGCATAACTATCAAAAGGGGGGAAATGTTAGATTTGTATTGTTGATTGTCATTTATGCTTAGAAATATCTACTCATATTGTCATGATCCTGAGTCCATGACTCAGCGGTTTTGGGTTTGGTGTATTTATTGTTATTATTTGTGGGCTGTTTGGGATGGTTTGTGTTTTGGGATTTTGATACTGGGTTTCTGGGGTTGTGCTCCCTCTGTTGGTCCCTGGTGTGAGTGTTTCCCCTGTCTCGTCAGGTTAACCAGGTCCAGCTGTGTCTCCCACCTGTGTGTGATTTCCCAGTGTCCCTCTGTGTATTTATTGTGTGTGTTTGCCTTTGTTCCTCGTTGCGTCGTCTGTGTTCATCACTCAGTGTCACCCTGCCTACTCTGCATTGCTCTGTGTTCCTCCTCTGTGTCACCCTGCGTGCTCTCCCTGCTGTCCTCCCTCCATGCTCAGGTTTGCCGCTCTTTGGTTTAGATTCTCCCAGTTTAGTTCATCTTTAGTTCTGTTTTACCATCTTCACTTTATGTTTGGTATTCATAATAAATCTCCCTCACATCTGAATAAGTACTGCATTTGAGTCCTCCCTTCCACACCTCACACGGCCGCTGCCCCGAGCCGTGACACATATATGCTTAGAGTTTTATAATCAATGTCATGTTGGTAGAGGTTTGATCCTTAATAGTCTGCAAAGGCATTGTGTGCATTCCAGAGTGTTCTGGCATTCACACCCACATCCTGGGAGCATTGGAGAGATTATATCTGCTCTTACTGATATATAGTATAGCAAACACACGTATATCTGTTTTAGTCTAAGTGCCTTTTGTTTAGATGGACCGCTAGAACTCCTGGCACCAGCTTTGGGGAGTCTTTATGGGGTCACACTCTGACCCCCCCCCACACACACACACAACGCACAGGAAAGGTACTCTTTATGTGTATGTATACGTCATATGTTAATGAACCTATGCATATTCATGTAACCTCACTAAAAGAGCAGTGTTACGGGGGAGCGGATGAGAGCGACTGGGGTCAAGCGAAGGAACGGCGTTTGTCCAGTTCTCTCCCGTGCACAAGAAACATAAAGAACTTTGCCTACTCGTGTCTTGCTTTGCTGTGTAATTACATTGTCTTCAATGTTCCAGCGAATAGGGTTAAGCTACAAACCTATCAAATACAGACACTGATGCTGCTCACACACATGTCTGCTTAAGACTGTCACATGTATTGGTAATTGCATATTCATGTATGACTGCTTGTTGAGAATAAAAATGGCAGTAACGAGGGAGCCCGTCGGAATTGGCTAAGGACAGGTGAAGGGAGCATTACTTGGCCTTGACTGACTTCCCTCGCAAGCCCACAACACAGAGAGCGCCTTCTTGTCTTGTTTTGTCGTGCAGTTGATTGTCTTGTGTTCCAGCGGGTTTATGCCTAGATAAACCCGCCTAGATAAACCGTTTAGTGGTGTCATCCTGACACCACTAAACGGTTTGTTGTCACTGAACATCCAGTACCATCTCTGGCGCTGTCACAATGGTTAGACCAGGACTCGGGAAGCCTTGCAGAAGGCTGCCAACCGCCAGCATCACTACATGGACCGGCTTCAAAGACCAGAATCCCTGGGCAGGAGGTATGGCTATCCGCTAAAGACATTCCTCTCAAAGTAACTTCCATAAACTGGCAGCCTGGTTCATTGGGCCCTATGAGGTTGACACTGTCATCTAATCCTCTGCTGTCAAACTCAAACTCCCAGCATCTCTAAGGATCCATACGTCTTCCACGTATCCCAGATCAGACCAGTCCCCAGATCAGACCAGTACTCTCCAGTCCTAGATTTCTAGATGGTACAAAGTTAGTATGGATGTAGAATTCAGTGAATGGATCTCAGCGTCACCATCTAAAATTTATATAAATCTCTGGTACACTTACAGGGAGTGCAGAATTATTAGGCAAGTTGTATTTTTGAGGAATAATTTTATTATTGAACAACAACCATGTTCTCAATGAACCCAAAAAACTCATTAATATCAAAGCTGAATGTTTTTGGAAGTAGTTTGTTGTTTGTTTTCAGTTTTAGCTATTTTAGGGGGATATCTGTGTGTGCAGGTGACTATTACTGTGCATAATTATTAGGCAACTTAACAAAAAACAAATATATACCCATTTCAATTATTTATTTTTACCAGTGAAACCAATATAACATCTCCACATTCACAAATATACATTTCTGACATTCAAAAACAAAACAAAAACAAATCAGCGACCAATATAGCCACCTTTCTTTGCAAGGACACTCAAAAGCCTGCCATCCATGGATTCTGTCAGTGTTTTGATCTGTTCACCATCAACATTGCGTGCAGCAGCAACCACAGCCTCCCAGACACTGTTCAGAGAGGTGTACTGTTTTCCCTCCTTGTAAATCTCACATTTGATGATGGACCACAGGTTCTCAATGGGGTTCAGATCAGGTGAACAAGGAGGCCATGTCATTAGTTTTTCTTCTTTTATACCCTTTCTTGCCAGCCACGCTGTGGAGTACTTGGACACATGTGATGGAGCATTGTCCTGCATGAAAATCATGTTTTTCTTGAAGGATGCAGACTTCTTCCTGTACCACTGCTTGGAAGGTGTCTTCCAGAAACTGGCAGTAGGACTGGGAGTTGAGCTTGACTCCATCCTCAACCCGAAAAGGCCCCACAAGCTCATCTTTGATGATACAGCCCAAACCAGTACTCCACCTCCACCTTGCTGGCGTCTGAGTGGGACTGGAGCTCTCTGCCCTTTACCAATCCAGCCACGGGCCCATCCATCTGGCCCATCAAGACTCACTCTCATTTCATCAGTCCATAAAACCTTAGAAAAATCAGTCTTGAGATATTTCTTGGCCCAGTCTTGACGTTTCAGCTTGTGTGTTTTGTTCAGTGGTGGTCGTCTTTCAGCCTTTCTTACCTTGGCCATGTCTCTGAGTATTGCACACCTTGTGCTTTTGGGCACTCCAGTGATGTTGCAGCTCTTGAATGAAACGCTTGATTGTTCGATGATCACGCTTCAGAAGCTTTGCAATTTTAAGACTGCTGCATCTAGTGATGTGACGTTCTGTATCGAGGCTTCGAAGCTTGTGTCGAGTAATGGAGGGGGCGTTTCCGCGAAGCGCGTATCGAGGCTTGCTTCATTTATGGGAGGAGCTGAAAATGATGACGTCCGAAGCCTCGCTGCCCGGCTAAACCACGTGACTGGTTCATGAAGCGGTTCGAACTTTGCCGCGAGCTATGACAGCAATATAAACCCCTCAGACTTCATTCAAAATGTGGGTGTTTGATGGAGAGTTGCGGTTAGTGAGAGTTTGGAGAAAGTTTGGAGAGAGTTTGGAGGTTTAGGAGAGTGAGGAGAGAAAGTCAGGAGAGAATGGAGCCAGCTAAGAAGAGGAGGATGTCCTCCCCTGTGTGGGAACATTTTGATTTTATTCCTCCCAACAAGGTATATAAATTTCTACAGAAGATGTATTTTCATAATACTGGTGGTGCAATACAATTTATGTTAAGCTGTCTTTACTTTTGTACAAGGTGAAGTGTTTGCTATGTGCCAGGGAGCTGGGATATAACAACAACACCTCATCCATGCTCAGGCACTACAGAGCTTTGCATGAGAATAAGGGGAACACCGATTGTGGAGCAAGACCAGGTGAGCCATCAAATGCCATGATAATATAGCATGCCGTAATGTTACTAAATGATAGAGCAATATTATACAACTGTAATAAGTTACGTGTGTGATATTTATATTTGTGCTTTGTTTTTATTGTCTTTCCTCAGGAGAACAATCTCAAATAGATGGAGACCTGGTTAGCATGGTGATTGAGGACTCCCAGCCATTTAGCATTGTGGAGGACAAAGGATTTAAAAGATTTGTTAAATCATTAAATCCTAGCTATGTTCTCCCCACTAAAAAGGTTATAAAAACAGTGACAATGTAGTTTTTACAGAATAAAATGTGAAGAGGCAGGACTGAGGCGCAAAGCCTCAGTGTGTAGCTGTCCATACCTCAACGTTACAAAAGCACAACCACTGTCCATACTCCAACCACACCTCACCTCACAGTAAATGATCATTTCCATTTTAAGCATTTCCAAATGATCATTTTCCATACTGCCAGCATAAATATACACAGTATACTGCCATCCTTTTGTTGTTGACATTTACAGGCTGTGTGCAAAATGCCACACGCTTCAAATTCATGCCAACTAATATGTTCACGTCCACTAGATGTCCTACTAGAGCAAATGAAGCTTCACGAAGCTTTGCGCTGGGGTGAACCAATTGGATGAAAGGCTTCAGTGCTTCATGAAGCTTCATCTGCCCATCACTAGCTGCATCCCTCTGCAAGATATCTCACTATTTTTGACTTTTCTGAGCCTGTCAAGTCCTTCTTTTGACCCATTTTGCCAAAGGAAAGGAAGTTGCCTAATAATTATGCACACCTGATATAGGGTGTTGATGTCATTAGACCACACCCCTTCTCATTACAGAGATGCACATCACCTAATATGCTTAATTGGTAGTAGGCTTTCGAGTCTATATAGCTTGGAGTAAGACAACATGCATGAAGAGGATGATGTGGACAAAATACTCATTTGCCTAATAATTCTGCACTCCCTATAATGTAACCTAACTCTGACCATGAAACCACAGCCAAGGTGCACCAGTCACACACTGTTCTTTAATTTAAATCACATCACATCACATCTACCTCAGTTTGTTTTGCAGCATGTGAAACAAGCATGAAGAACAAAATGTGCATGTGAAACATCCTGCATGCACACCTGTTCCTAGCAGGTGCAGGATTTTGGAGTGATATTTGCACTGGTGAACACTGGAAAACTCATGTATATTAGATCTTTTAACATCAAAATATAGATTGATATTTGATTATTTTTGCTTATATAAGTTCTTCTGTCCTGGAGTTTTGGCACTGCACAGTCTGACCTTTCTTTCAGAACGTTTCTGGGAGGTCTGCTCCTGAAAAGTCTTGAATGTTTTCTACTCAGAAACACAATTTTTTGATATTTTCCTTGTTAGATTATGTGAACACACACCTCATTGCTTCAGATCATCAGACAAACTTCTGTGTTTATTGTGGAGCTCACACTTGCTGGTGATCAGTTCATCAAATGCATTTGAATAAAAGCACCTGACAGCTACTTACTTTCTCAATTCCTTTAGAAGCAGTAATTGTGTACATAGTGTTTAACAAATGGCTGTGTTTTGCTTTAATATGTGTTAAGAAATAAGGACAAAATGTCATTGTTTAATTTAATGACTGGTGGAGGAGAAAAAACACCTGACAGAAACTTCTTAAAGGAGACAAACAACTTGTGGTTCTTATCCTCTAATCTGGTGTTTCCTAGGCGATACTCGCCCCACCCTGACAGTCCTGTCCCCCTCCGTTAAGGAACTGGAGCAGGGAAAGGCCACATTAACATGTCTGGCCAACAAGGGATTCCCCTCAGACTGGAGTCTGTCCTGGAAGGTGGATGGAAGAAGCAGCAGTGACGGGGGGAGAGCAGGAGTCCTGGTGTGCTGCAGAATGACGGCCTGTATAGTTGGAGAGAGGTGAAACGTCTTCGAGCAACTTTAGACTTAGACTACGGTGACCTGGATGACTGAGAACCTTCACAGACAGTAGAAAAGGTTGTATTTTCTACTGTAGGTTATATTTTTTATTGTAACAACCACAAACATGTTTATTGAATCATATTTCATAACTTTCATAACTTTGAATGCAAATATAAATTGTCAATTTTAAAATCATATGCACAAGTTTTGCAAACAACGAAGTTATTTGCAGCCATTTACCTTTTACCCTTTAAAAAAAAACATTTAAAACTATTTATATAATAATCAGCTGTTCTGCATTTAATAAGATGGCACACAAATTATTTGTGCCACTCCAAAAAAAATAATTTCTGTCCACTATAAAGGAGAACATCACAGCCTGATACCTGCAGGTCTGACAGCAGCAGGTGGATCACTCCTGTTCTCTAACTGGAGACAGCAGTCACCTCATTATTCTGACACACAACACAAAACTATCCACAACACTACACAAGACAACACATTAACTACACACTCCAAACACGCTAAACGTCACAAATCTCTCACATCTCAAAACTCGCTCTCTCTCTTTTTCTGCTGTCTTTCTCTCTCTCTCTCTCTCTCTCCGTCACTTCTAAAACTTCCCCCTCTTCCTAAACAACCAAATGTCATGTTGCCATATAATTTTTTGATTGGTCGACATGGTGCATTTTTCCACCAACACGAAAGGGGTGATTTTTGTTTTGTTTTGTTTTTTTTGGTCATAAGCAGAGAGTGCTTGCTCGCGCTGTCCTTAGACAGTAAACGTGATGAAACTATTGAGGAAAAAACACGCGTACATATTGTTTATCATGACTCTGGTTTTACGTGGCCTATCAACACAATTTTAAAACTGGTATATATCACCTTGTTGCTTTGTCTTTCAGTGGTCATGTGACTGGCATATCACAACTACTTTATTCTTCCTCAGTCAAACAGCAGCACTCATGCGATGTTGTTTGGCCCCCTTAGCTCCAGGTGTTGTGCCAAAAAGTGATCGTCTGCCAGACAGTGAATGCTATCCGCCGGACCTCGCGCAGCTGCTTAAAGATGTAGCACCGAGATTACTTACATAGACAGCTACTTCTGTGCAACTGATATAAGATGCAGTAAGCTGAACACAGCTTCAACCATCTGTTTGTTGAAACATAGTAACGCAACCGCATTTTCTTGTTAGTAACGGTAATGGTGTTGCAACGATAGAAATAGCAACTAGTTAGTCGTTACTGAAAAAAGTAACGCCGTTACTTATAACCGTTATTCCCATCAGTGGAGGCCACCCAGGGCTCCGAGACTCTGGTCTCAAAGATACTGAGCAGAGATCAGAGACAAACAACTTGTGGTTCCTGTCCTGTAATCTGATTGGTGTTTCCTAGATGACACCCGCCCCACCCTGACAGTGCTGCCCACCTCCATTAAGGAGCTGGAGCAGGGGAGGGCCACGCTCACATGTCTGGCCAACAAGGGCTTCCCCGCCGACTGGAGTCTGTCCTGGAAGGTGGATGTAAGAAGCAGCAGTGACGGGGAGGAGAGCAGGAGCCCTGATATGCTGCAGAGTGACGGCCTGTATAGTTGGAGCAGCACCCTGAAGCTCTCTACATACCAGTGGATGAAGATGGGCTCTGTAACCTGTGAGGCCACCCGGGCTCCCAGACTCTGGTCTCAAAGATACTGAACAGAGATCAGTGTTCACATTTGTGACCTGACTCACTGAGACTCCGCTGCTGCCCTCAGTCTGTTCTCTCTCTGTCTCTGTTTCACTCTGATTTCAAATGTTATGTTTTACTGCTTGTAGTATTGCTAATGATTGCTAAGCCAGACTTTAGAAAAGATGAAACTAAACAGGAGATATAAACAGTGTGCAGTCCCTCATGAGGTGTGACACCTGGTCAACTTACTTATCTGCTCTTATTCATGTGTATTGGGGACAAAATAGAGTATTCTTTATTTATTTATTTTTACATATTAATTTATTTATCTTAACAACAAAATTATTTATTTATTTTAACAACAAAGTCCAACAAACTCTATTTAATTTAAAAAGAGGCTTTTGCACATCTAGTGTTATATTTTTGGAAAAGTTTTGTGGGGCGGTTCTGTCCATTGACCCATTCAGTCATTGTCTTCTGCTTATAAAAAGTGGTGGGTTGTGGTATCAGCAGACTCCAGATACATCCTGGACTCTATTGATGATCAAAGTCTTTGTTTGATCAACTGCCTGGAGTCCCTGATACAGATAAATGAGGAGTTTGGGATTTTCTAAGTCTCTGTCTTGTTCACAATATAATCAGGGTTAGGAGTGCGGAGAGCATCACAATACATATTTACATTATTTACAATTTGATATTTTGATTAGATTAACCAATGAGCTCAAGGATTAAGATGAAAGAAAAAGATAAAGTGGACTAATTCATCTAATTGTATTTTTCTGTGATTGACCTTTGAACTTTGAATTTGTGTATTTATTTTAAACAATGTTAAACCTGAAGTCAGTGTTTGTGTTTTTATCTTTAGTACTGAAACCTTCTGTTGCCATGGTTCAGCAGTGATGCCTGTCTGTTGCCATAGTTACTGAGCTCAGAGTGGGAAATGAAAGATCAGCAGAGTTGAAACTTCTTCTACTGAAATCCACAGCTGGCAGTCCTTCTCTGAGCAGTGGTTGGAGCTGCAGCAGGTGAAGGTCATGCTCGTGTCTGACCAACAAGGTCTTCTCCTCAGACTGGAGTCTGTCCTGGAAGATCATCGTAGCATCAATGCTAACTTCTAAAGTGTTTCTGTTTGAGTGCAGCTGTTGGTCAGTTCACTCTGACCATCTACTGATGCTAAAAGCAGCTGCTAAAAGGCCAGTACAAAGCAGCAAACACATATTTGAAGCTGCTGGTGCCTCTGGAGTCCTGCGAACATCAAGGTGTAGGATCCTCCAGACACTTGCAGTTGTGCATAAACCTTCTATTCGGGCACCCCTAACCAATGCTCACAAGCAGAAACAGCTGCAGTGGGCCCAGAACTACAAGAAGACTAATTTTCGAACCGTCCTGCTCACTGATGAGTGCATTGCAACCCTGGATGGTCCAGATGGATGCAGAGGTGGATGGTTGGTGGACAGCCACCATGTCTCAACAAGGCTGCAACATCAGCAATGAGGTGGTGGAGTCATTTTTTGAGCTGGAATCACAGGTAGAGAGCTGGTTGGCCCCTTTAGGGTCCCTGAAGGTGTGAAAATGACCTCTGCAAAGTATGTGGAGGTTCTGACTGATCACTCGCTTCCATCCGTGCCTTACACAACAAAACCATCTTCATGCAAGACAATGCATCATCTCATGCTGCAAGGAACACCTCTGTATCATTGGCTGCTATCGGCATAAATGGAGAGAAACTCATGGTGTGGCCCCCATTCTTCACTGACCTCAGTCCTATTGAGAACCTTTGGAGCATCCTCAAACAAAAAAATATGAGGGTGGAAGGCAGTTCACATCCAAACAGCAGCTCTGGGAGGCTATTCAGACATCCTGCAAAGACATTCAAGTAGAAACTTTCCAAAAACTCACAAGTTCCATGGATGCAAGAATTGTAAAACTGAAATCAAATAAGGGGTCCTGTGTTAATATGTAACTTGACCTGTTTTTGGTTGAAATAGCTTTGATATCAGTAAAATTGATCTCCTAATGCAGACCTTCCCAAAGTCTGGGGCCTGCCCCCTGGGGGGGGGGGGCGCAGAGCCATTGCAGGGGGGCGCGGTATGAAAAGGGAAACAAAAACAAAAAACGTTTGGCACTGCTAGCACGGGGCGCCCACACAAACGCAAAGCAGGAGATGAAGCATAGCTGAATATGTTTCCGAACCAACTTCATTCTAAGCCAAAGGCTAGAAAATATGGTGAAGCATATCTTCCCTTTGGCTTCACCTGCACAAGTGCCAAGGTAGGTCTCCCCTGCATAATTGGTTTTCCCATCGTCGGGAGCACGCGTTGGGCTCTTCAAATCACGGACAAACAGTATCCCACATTCTTGATTTTTAGTTGACAAACACTTCTTGTGATGACTAACTACTCCTGACATTTTGGAGATGTTAGCTCTTTATACAGTAAAGTTACAGTGGGATACAAATAACATCAGGCTGATCCTGCCACGATTTGTTCCCCCTGTCTAAATCACGGACAAACAGTATCCCACAGTTGTGTTTTTAAACCCATTTTGCACAGAGACGCATTTTTTTTGAAAAATGTATTGATAGCAATGTTGAATATTATTACACAGGAAAAAAACAACTACACGTAAAATAATCACACCTTGAGGCCTCTGCCTTTCTAAATAGAGGGACAGTATCTGCGTGTGTATATGTAAGCGTGTAAAACCTGAAGACATAAAATACTGTTAATCTGACTATCTGCCATTCTGCAATTCATTTCATGTAAACAATAACTTGGCGCATAACGTGACGTGAAAAAAGGCACATACCTTTGACGTTGCGTGACGTACTCTTTATTCCTCGTCCACACGTAAACGCAAAAAAGGAGTTTTAAAAAATCTCCGTTTTTGGTGATTCGAAACGCCGTTTACGTGTGGACGAAACACCTGCGTTTCCAAAAATACCCGTGTAGGTGCGGACGTAGCGTAAAAGAGTTCGTAGTTTATTTTCTTACTACCTGTAATTTATTGCAGATTACTTGTATTTGCTTAATTGTTTACTAACTGTTTGAGGTGTGAAATAAACCGCAATGAAGCAAAATATGGGTGTGTGTGGTTGGAGGATGTGTTTGTGTGTGCATGTGAGCAAACATTTCTCTTGTAAAACAAAGGGGGGCCTAGCAAAAAAAGTTTGGGAACCACTGTCCTAATTAGGGATGGGTACCGGTATCCGGTGCCATTATGGCACCGGTTCTGACATAAACGGTAGTAACCAGACCGAAAAGCAGCGCACATTTCGGTGCTTTATTTCGGTGCTTTTTTTTCCTGAGATGTCATACACTTTGGATTCTAGCCAATCATTTTACCTTTCTGAGGATAGTAGGCGGGCCCAGGTACGTACGTTCTTTTAGAGCAGAGCTACAGATTAAAAACGCCCAAGGCAAAGCGGTGAAAAGTCTGGCTGTACTTCACAACAAAAGATGCAAACTCAGCAGCCTGCAACAAGTGCTTTAAGGTGATACTGTGATACTGTCAAAGGGGGTAAAACCTCGAATCTGATGAAACACCTGGCGACGCATAGCGTTTTTTTAAAAGCCTAGAAATGCGCCGTGTTTGATAGCTTGCTGCAAGACCGAGCACCGAGCACATCTACTGTGGGTGTGGTGCCTGTTATCGGACCCGGAGTTAGCAACATCCCCCAAAAACCCGAAGAGGAGAGTCCTGGCCCCTAGCCCTGCCAGCGTAGCAGAAATGATGACGGGTGATGATGGCAGCAGCAGCCGTTCTTCTCTGCGTGAGTAGCTTCATGTTGTTCGTGTGTAATTTACGTTGAGTAGGCTAACCACGTTATTAAATTAATGCATGTAAGGTGAACTAGCAAACACCGTCGTAGTTACATGCGGCTGTCTTCTTGTTTGATGGCAGATACTCCCTTCACCCTGGCCAAATAGGCTAAAATGCCCAAAGAAAAAGTGGAAAACAGTTAAACATGAGAGGTTTTTGGACAAAGTTTGTGTTTTTTCCATTGTTTAAGCACTGCTTCCAGCCAAGAGTGATACCCTATATGCCCTATAGCTGCAGAGAAGACTAACATTGTTATCTTTTTACAAAAAAACAGCTAAACATGAGAGGTTTTTGGACAAAGTCTGTGTTTTCCATTCTTTAAGCACCGGTTCGAGCACCGTTTAAGCACCGGCACCGTTTCAAAAGTACTGGTTTGGCACCGGTATCGAATAAAACCTAAACGATACCCATCCCTAGTCCTAATGCTTATGTCAGAGGACATCCTGGGCCAATAGTAACGCTGCCTGACCAGTTCAGTGGTACGCTCAATACCTTGGTGCCCATGGTCCTGGTGCAGCTGCTTCAAGGTCTCAGGCTTCAGACCCTCTGGAAGAACAAGTTGGAGGGCTTCCTCACCTTCATCCCCGGACGCAAAATCCGGCGATAGAGAATGCCATCCTTCTCCACCAGACGATCCCGCTGACGCAGCAGAACCATGACTGGTTTGGGGACCTGTCTCCTCCAATATACCAAGAAACCCTTCAGGATGGGGTGAGCCTCCTGCAAAGCACGAATATCCCCCGGAGAGTGAGACGGAAATGCCCCAATCTCTAACTGAGTAACGGAGGGCAACACTGCTGGACACGGAGCCTGCTGAATGAAGTCGGGACAGGATTCCCGATCTATAATCTATAATCCAGTTTTGAGTTCCCTCCCCAGACGCCTTAACGCCCACTCACATCCTGAGCCATCTGACCTCAGGAAATCACATGATAGGGTGGGGCCAGGTTTCACAATGAGCTCACCCGAAACCCTGGCTGATTAGGTCCCACACCCACTTTCACACCTTGGCGCATGTGATTAGAGGATCACCAGGGGGTCCTTTGTCCCTCCTTGGGGGGATACTCCCACTGGGTTTAAATCTGGGACTCTCGGCCATTTGACCTTAGAACTGAAGAAGCTTCTCGGATGAGAGGTGAAACATCTTCAAGCAACTCAAAGAAGTCCAGACGCTTTTCTTTGCAAACTCCTTTGACAACATAACAAGCATGTTGATCAAATGAGGTGTAGTGATTACATTTCTTATTTAAATAGAGGGCATGTTCATTTCAGGGTTTTGCCAAATTACCGTAAAATTTCACCTAGAGGGGGTCGTTTTTACTTAAACTGCACATGTCACGCTGAAACGACAGAGATCCAGTACGGCTTTACAGTCTCTGCAGAAAAAGATCAATTAAATTTAGACAGCCTTTTGCGCCGTTGCTCCATTATATTTCGTGCCCTAATTTTATACTGTGCAGGGCCACCACAGGATTCAGAAGTGGCAGAAAGGGCATTTTCTGCTTTTTGTGAGCGTGCATTTGTTGATTTTCAAATCCAGTGTCACTGGATTGGGTGAATAATGCATTGTTGATCTCTGTAACGACAAATAGCGTTTCTGTAGGGAGGCCCGCCGTGGTTTCTCAAAAAGCAGTGTTGGATGATATTTTGTCAATATTCTGGGATCGGCCGAGATCCAGAACTTATATTTTCTTTAATCTTGTGAAGTGACGTTGTATGTATCTTTTCTCTTGCCGGGTTAAGAGTACATGTTGGGCGTGGTCTACTTTTTCTTTTTGGTTCTAACATAGGAGTTATTTTAAATAAGAAACGTAGTAATAAATGATGGTGTAGACATCCTCCTGGTTTTAGAAAATAGAATCATTTGAGTGTGTTACCCTGTCTTTAACAGATCCCAAGCAGTAAATGAGCAGGGCTCTCTTGCGCACAATTGATCCGAGAACTTTCACTGGTTTTACCTTCACGATTTTGCTGACACCTGTGATTGATGGGGAGCCAGGAGAGGTGTTAGTGGAGGTGTTTGCTTGTTGTGAAACATCGGAGAGAGAGTTTGATTTTTCTAGAGCAGAGATTTTAACTGAATCAGAGTTTCCCAGCTTCTTGGCTGATTGTGTAGAATTGCATGAAGGCTTAGTTCAAGTTCTGGTACAGCACGGTTATTTAGAGGAGTGAGAATATTTACAGTAAATGTTGGTGTGCCATATTATCTTTGTTTCGGCGGAAACCGGGAGAATTCATGTGATAGTTCACGTTGTTTTTTCTTGGCTGTCTAGAAGAAGATTTGATAATTGGGAGAGGTTTAGTATCCCGGTTGATGACGAAGCATGGTATATTGTTTGTCTGTAGGATTAGAGTTGATTTATAGCCTCCATAGACCCGGAATAATTCATGTGGTAGGCTTAGTTCAAGGTGAAACAGAGGATAATTATTATATGCTTGTAATTCCGGCAGACCTCACTGAGGAGCAGCTCCCGGAGTTTCTTGGTTATTGTTTGAGAAAGTTCAGAGAGCTGGCTGAAGTTGCTGAGAGAGGATCTGTTTCTGAAAAAGAGATTTGAGGGTTCTGGATGTGATTTTTGTCAGCATTAGCTGGGCTGTGCAGTTAAAATCATTTGGGTTTTTTATCAAAGTTGTAACCACCAGAGATTGATTCAGCTAAGAGCCACTGGGTGCGGCCAACCTCTCTATTTTTACCTTCCCTTTTAAGAAGAGAAGAAACAACCGTTGAAGGCCTCTTTGAGATTAAAAGAATAATGTTGCTTGTCTCTTGGTGATTTTAAAATAACACGCCTTGCTGAACAGTGTGATTTTGACTTTAGCAGAAAGAGAAGAGAATTTTCTTTTTGATTTTGTGCATGTCTAAGATAACTGAAATATAGAACTGCGCAGTTGTTGGGTTGGCCTGCACTTCCTCTTTTTACTGAGGCCCTGTCTATAAGCTGCACGAAGTATAAAAGCACAGTGAGTGATTCTTTAGAGCAAGAATTGCAGCTGGTGTGGTGCGTTTATTTTGCAGTGTTGATAATTGTGGCTGGTTTGAGAATTTATGAAGTAAATGCTGTTCTGACCCCGTGTTGGTCAGTGTGTGTTATATCAAGCAGGTACGAAAAGAGGACGTAACTGCTAGAGCTGCCACAGCACTTCTGACGGAAGGAGGAAGTGACTGGTCGGTGGCTGCAGGGCTTCTGATAAAGAAATAAGGAAGTCACGCCAAGGAACTTGCGAGGAGGAGTCTACAGCAGCCATTTTGTGAAAAGCTCTAACAACAGTAGCTTGGCTTTTCACTCCCATGGGTGGAGAACAGCTTCAGCCATCCCCACATTGGTGACTGGGATATAGGCAATGCCCTTATTCACCTGGACCAAACATGGAGAAGCCAACAGGCCAAATGGCAACTCAGATTCAGGAGGCTCAAAAAGCACAGCCTGACCAGACAGCTGCTGAGAACAGGTGGTGGCCACCGGCTGCATGACCCCACCAGGTATCTGCACGGCCTGCAGGCCCTGTACCTTGACGGTACCGACATGGTCCTCTGGGGCTTGGGCTGCAGACTGGTGACACTGATGTAGGGCCTCCAGAACTGGGCCTCAGTGCATGTGAAACAGAAGGCGAGTTAAACAAGGAGCCGCCAAAAGCACCAAACAGCTAATCCCAGAAGATTAGTTGTTTAACTGTAAAGAAGGTCAAAAGCTCCTTAGACAGAGGTTCTAGTCTGAGCACAAAGGTAGAAGCAGGAAACAACCAGAATGGGGATCGGAAAGTAATGGGAGGATTAGCTTTAGTAATAGCCGGTGTGATTTTTATGCTATGTCAATTGCCTGGATCTGGACAGGCAATTGGAATTGACCACAGCCGCCCACATCTGTTCACTGAATCTGTTCTTGTCTATCCGAATCACACATGTGGATTTGGTTGTATGCTTAAAATAACCAGAAGTGCTGTCTCTACAGGAAACTGGTTAACTCTCTTGAGCCTGTTTCCACTAATCGATAATAAAACACCTTTCATCCCGAGAAACGCTGTTTTAATTTTACAGTGAGCAACGAAGGAATCAAGTATGATACAGGAGAGATCCTGGCGAACTGGTGTATGGTGGTGCATCCAGCTCACGAGAATACCTCCAGGGAAAAGGGGACATATATTGGCCCCTGGGCCAGAGCGGGTCTGTACTATTATTGTGGGGAATACAGACTACATATTGGGATTCCCAGAGGAACATCAGGCTTCTGGGCCATGTGCGCTTAGGAGCACCATTGGTAATTGTGGGTGAAAAGGGGGCAAAGCCTGACAACAATAAAAATGGCTGGCTGATAGCGCGGCATAGACGTCATGTGCTGTCCAAAAGGTTGACCCACTCATTAAACCTGTCTGTGGGCTCCCATAACTATATAGGTGCCGTAGGGGTTCCCAGAGTCCCTAATGAGTATAAATTAGCCGGCCAGATAGCAGCAGGTTTTGAAAACATACTAATTCTTTCTGTCTTTTTCCCAGTCATGCCAAATAAAATGTAGATAGTATTAAATATGCTCATTACAATGTGTTGAGGCTGGCCAATTTAACTAGGGATGAAATAGAGGAATTGGCAGAGCAGATGGCCTCTACTTCATTGATGGCTGTGCAAAATAGGATGACTTTACATATGTTGTTAGCTGAAAAAGGGTGATTGTGGAGTTATTATTTAGATTGGTAGTGTTAGCCTGCTGAATTATACAGGTTAATAGTACTGTCTTGCTGCATTTTAGTATGAGAGTACAGGACAGGTTTCTGTGTAGCGGTAGGAGAAAAATAGACAGAAAATAGCATTTATAGGAAATGGTGCAGAACAAGCAGCATTAACGGCTGTCTAATACATCTGGATAAGTATACAGGGTGGGCCATTTATATGGATACACCATAATAAAATGGGAATGGTTGGTGATATTAAAGTCCTGTTTGTGGCACATTAGTATATGTGAGAGGGCAAACTCCTCAAGATGGGTGGTGACCATGGTGGCCATTTAGAAGTCGGCCATCTTGGATACAACTTTTGTTTTTTAAATAGGAAGAGGGCCATGTGACACATCAAACTCATTGGTAATGTCACAAGAAAAACAATGGTGTTCTTGGTTTCAACGTAACCTTATTCTTTCATGATCTGTTGCTATGACAGCAAGTCCCGGATGACCCCAGGGGTCCGTTCTTCGTACCTCGCTAAGTAAGTTAGCTGGATTTGATTGTTGACGATTTCGCGTGATCTTGGATCATTCGGTTCTCCGAAGCTCATCCGGGACTTGCTGTCATAGCAACAGATCTGTAAGCGTAAACCTGCTTGGGAGCAGGCTTACTTTATGTAAACAGGATTAGATCGCGGCCACTCAGGTATGTCCGCTTCAGTTATACGAAAGCAACAGCGACATTTCTCCACTGTTTTTCCATAAATAAATATTATCAATGTAACTAAAGATAATGCAGTATGTGATTCTTTTATTGATTTCATACAGATACATACAGGTCATTTCCTTAAAAAAGGGAAATGTACTATTAATCATTCTATTTCATGTATTTGATTATTTCAGATGTAATTCATATTTTAGAGTAATAATAGTAAAACACTTCGTGTAATCAAGATGAGAGACCACGGCTATAAAAGCGAAGGTGGATTTGGGAAGTCTGTCGCAACCATGTCCTGTCCGTTTGTACGCGAGCAACCCATTGCGGAAGGTGCAAGATTGATAAGGAGAGTTTTCAGAATTCAGTGTATATTGCGGGATAGATGGGACAGACAGGATCTTCTATATATATATATATATATATATATATATATGTGTGTATATATATATATATATATATATATGTGTATATGTGTATGTATATATATATATGTGTGTGTGTATATACGAGGGGGTGCAGGACCACCACCTGTCTTTATTTGCTCTGCCCTTTTCTTGGTTGCTGTTATAAACAAACAGATTTTTTCAGGGTCTCTTTTCAAGAGACTAAAAGCAATATAAGTGATAAATATTACCATTATGTAGAATATTCTTATATTTCACTTTTACTTGTTCCCATGTTCTAGTGGGTCCTGTTGTGGCTCTAATGTGAAAGAGGATATGATGTAATATAATATAATGTGGTATAATATAATATCACATGATATAATGTAATATCATGGATTACTTACGAGTTTAATTTGTCAGCAACTTTCTGCCAGCCCTCTCTCCTTGCTTTTGCAGCCTTTGCAGTGTTCCCCTGCATTTTAATTAAACTCTGAAACTCCTGAAATCCCTCAATCAAGAGTTCTTGGTCTGCTGCCGTGAAATACTGAGCGCGCTCCTTCGACATCTTCGCCGACCAATCACAGGGTTGCCGATCAATGTTTCTACTATCGATGCGTAGCCCCTTTTAAGCCACCCAGTGATCTCAGATTACTTCATCCAGCTATACTAATCGTCAACAACAGGTGTGTTCGGAGAACCGGATTAGCGAGCTGAAAGTTAGCGCGATGATTTGATCTTGGATGTAGTAAGCGAGGTACGAAGAACGGACCCCTGAGGTGAAGCAGAGCTCAACACAATACTACATTTGTCTGTTAATGAGAACCTGTTGACCCTTTCACATGAGGGGCAAGTCTCTCCATCAGCATATGAGGCTGCATCTACCTCTTAAGCCCCAAAGCCAACGGTACTGGGGGCAAAGGGGGAGGTGATTCTGTTTCATTAGCTGTAAAATGAGGTTGGCTGTGTAAATACCAACACGTGTGGTATCCACTGAGACCTCTGAATCTCAGCTAAAACCTCATATAAACCATTTCTATGACCACCAAACAGAGTGAAAACAACAAACAACTAAAAGAGCAGTTACGTCATTTCATGATTTGCGTATACACAAACAGGTGAACCCCATGATCACTCCTCCACATCTAACAAGGAAACAGTTTCCAAAAGCAGAGATCAAGTTTCATCAATGGAAAATATAATCTAAAATGTTAAACTTGTGTTCAATCAAATCTAAGGCACACAGTGAATCATGAATTTAAAAATAATTGCTTGCCCATTGATGATCTTATGATCATGGATAAAATGATCCATTTAATGATAGTGACAATATTGCTTTTATCCAATTTGTTGAAAAAAGGTTTTTTTCAGTTTTCTCTATCACTTTGTAAAACAATAAAGTGGAAAATGTTTAACATCTTTAAAGAGCTTTAAAAGAGTATTGCAACAATAATGTTGTAGGAAAATTAAAAAGTTTAAATAACAGACATTCAGAAAGGAACAATTTCAAAATGAATACGTCTACTTGGACACTGTTGGTCAATATTGTCATGAAGTGATTGATCCACTGATAGAAATCATCAGATTGATCCAAGTCTCTGTGTGAGTCAGATCATTGATCTGCAGGTCCTCAGTCATCCAGATCATGGTAGTGTAAGGAGCTTGAAAAGAGCGAACGAATGTTTACTGTCTGAAAACAGTAAAAGAAAACATAAATAAGAGAGACAGATCTATATGCTATCATGTTCCTCACATTTTTATCTGACCAAAAATAATGATATCGAGAGTTGTTACAGAATACAAGAAAATAGTTGGACATTAAATTTGTAGCTTTGTCAGCTTTGTACACCATTATTACCTCCACCTAATATAATATAAACTAACATACAGATGAAGAGACTGATCAACAATTTGGATTGAACTGAATATTTGTATTTCTCATTTTTTTATTTTTTTTGTTTTTATACAAAGAAAAAAAACATCATTAAATGTGTGAGTCGGTCAGATCATTTCCATAGAGAGGCACTTTGCATCAGCAGCACCATGCTCCAGTGCTCTGGGAGAGTTTATAGTCCTGAGAGTTGAACACTGGATGACTGACAGCTGTCCTTCATCACAACAGAAGCCACAGAAATCCTCCTCATCAAAAACATGACTTTAATCTGCGTCCTCATCTGGACTCTCCTCTGCTGCTGCTTCACAGGTAAAGTCCAGAGAATCAAACTCCTCTCCTCTATCAACATCTGTCCCTCTGAAATGAAGCCCACAAAACCATGAAGCTGCTTTATGTTTTTGTCTCTGTATCCTCAGAGTCTAAACCTCAGGTCGCAGTGACTCAGCCTGGAGCAGTGACCTCTACTGTGGGAGGATCTGTGAACATCAAGTGTAGGACCGGACAGGATGTAATTTTTTGGAACAACAAGAACTACTTATTCTGGTACCAACACAAAGATGGAGGAACTCCTAAACCACTCGTGTACAATATTAACAATCGAGCATCAGGAATTCCAGATCGTTTTACAGGCAGTGGATCAAACAAAGATTTCACTCTGAGCATCAGTCGGATTACGGCTGAAGATGCAGCAGTTTATTACTGTATGGGTGCATTTGATAGCAGGTACTGGGAGCACTTCACACAATGAAAAACAATCGTACAAAAACCTCCCTCAGTGTGCAGCTGGAAGATACTGCAGAGACTGATACAGTTCACTGAGCACACACACACACACACACACACACACACACACACACACACACACGTGCGGGTTTGCTATCCTCGTGGGGACATCCCATTGACATAATGCTTTCCCTGGCCGCTTACCCTAACCATCAAAAATGAATGCCTAACCCTGACCCTTACCCTAAACCTAACCATAACCTAATTGTAACCCTGACACTAAAACCACATTTTGAGTGTGAAAATTGCTTTCAACCCCGTGGGGACCTGGACTTGGGTCCCCACGGTGCAGAAAGTCCCCACCAGTATAGTAAATGTCAGGTTGTGGTCCCCACCAGGATAGTAGAAACCCGTACACACACACACACACACACACACACACACACACAGTAGTAAAACTACTAACAGACATGAAACATGACTTTTGTTAGGTTGAAATTGTTAAATGTTGCTGTTATTGTACGGGGCGATCGTGGCTCAAGAGTTGGCAGTTCGTCTTGTAATCAGAAGGTTGCCGGTTCAAGCCCCGGCTCCGACAGTCTCAGTCGTTGTGTCCTTGGGCAAGACACTTCACCAGCTGCCTACTGGTGGTGGTCAGAGGGCCCGGTGGTGCCAGTGTCCGGCAGCCTCGCCACTGTCAGTGTGCCCCAGGGTGGCTGTGGCTACAATGTAGCTTGTCATCACCAGTGTGTGAATGGGTGGATGACTGAATGTGTAAAGCGCTTTGGGTTCCTTAGTAGTAAAGCGCTATAGAAATACAGGCCATTTACCATTTAAATACTTGGTTCAAACTGTATGATCAAAGATATTCTTCTGTTTCTATCCTCCTTCCCAGCCTGTTGAATGGTGAGGGAGGTAATTAGCTATTGTGTTTAATTACATGCACATCTTATCTGAAGGTTCTGTTTTCTTGTTTAGTAAGCCTCCTGCCCTTTATGGCCTCACCTGTGTTTGTGTATAGCAGACCGTTAGAAGGGTTAAGCCATCTACAGGGTGAGGGAGGATGACCCTTATGTGAGCAGGAAGTCACACAAACACACCGACATCCACACACACACACTCACTCACGTGCACATACATACACGCATGCATACACACACACACACATGATCGCACATGCATATACACACACACTCAGTGCCTTACTTTTATGACGCACTATAGAGGCGTTTTTACAATGAGTGTTTGTGTCAACTGTGTGCCACAGAATAAAAGGCTACAGGGGAAGCTGTTTTTTGGAGTGAAATGAGTTCGCGGGCAGAAGTGCTGCCGTCCAGGCTCACCTTGCTAGCAAGTAACAACCGGTTAAGTCGTTGTCTTGCTTTCATCATGGCTGATAAGTCTCTGAACTAGCGGTCCTGCTGAAGCGCAGACCCAACAACTTTCTTTTAGTGTCTTTCACTTTTAGAAAAAGATTATTTTTTCAGTTTGACTTTTATCTAATGACATTGAAGAAAATAAAGAAGGGTCTCATCATGGGTCACATATAGGTTACAAGAATCTGTCACCATCTTTTGCTGCCTCTGCTACACCCAACAGGAAAAAATAAGTTACAAAATTATGCAAACAGTGAATGATTTTGTTGAGTTTATTTGTTTCAGAGTCAGAGAGCCGTGTCTCTCTACAGTCAGAGGTTTTTGTACAGCGACTCAATGAGTTTGTATCACTGTGGTACACGTTTGGTGGAGGAACCAGACTGGATGTTAACTGTAAGTACATTTGACTCATTTATGAAGCTTAACTTTGTGACATTATGGTTTATTTAATATTCTTCTACATAAATACTTCATGTCTCATAAGTACAAAATCTAATATCAGTATAAATTTTGAATTCAGACTAAAATCATCTTGTACATTTCTCTTCACCGGAAAATAAACTTTTGAAAGTTTTTTTCTTGAAGAAAAGAAGAAAGAGTTCATATATTTTACATTTCCTTGTAACGTTTTTCTTCAACCTGTTGCTGCAAATAATTTGACATCCCTTTAAAATTAATAATTCTTACAGATTTAACATTATTAATTACACATTAACAGTGAGCTGTCTGAGGTTTTATGATTTTATGAATTTTAATGTGTGAGTAAGTACAGTTATCTTTATTGTTCCCAAATAGAGAAAAAATAAGTCTGTGCTTTTTTTCTGTTTTACATACTAAATTGTTTATGACAAAAGTCTGACATTTTACTGCTTACTGCTTCTTTTCAAATTGTGAAACTAATGAATAACTTAAACATAACGCACACGAGAACATCAAAAGTCAAAGAAACCCTTTTTTTATTTATTTTTTTATCTTTGGTACTGAAACTCGTCTGTTGCCATAGTTCAGCAGTGAAGCCTGTCTGTTACCATGGTTACCAAGCTCAGAGAGGGAAGTGAAACAACTGGAGAGCAGTTTCACCCAAACTCCCAGTTTCTCTAACATCTCTCTCTCTCTCTCTCTCTCTGCAGTGGGTCGAGTCCCCCTCCTCCTGACCGTGCTGGCGCCCTCAGTGAGGAGCTGCAGCAGGGGAAGGCTACAGTCATGTGTGTGGCCAACAAGGGCTTCCCCTCAGACTGGAGGCTGTCCTGGAAGGTGGATGGAAGAAGCAGCAGTGGAGAGGAGAGCAGGAGCCCCGGGGCGCTGCAGAATGACGGCCACTACAGCTGGAGCAGCACCCTGAGGCTCCCTGCAGACCAGTGGGAGAAGGTGGGCTCTGTGACCTGTGAGGCCACCCAGGGCTCCCACACTCCACTCTCACAGACTCTGATGACAGGCCAGTGTTCCCAGTCCTGAGCTGACTCACTGGGACTCTGATACTGGCTCTAGTCTGCAGCTTCTCTCAGTCTGCTCCCTCTGTGTCTGTATTGCTTTGATAGTTTTCATGTTTTCATGCTTGTGGCACTGTTGATGGTTTTAATACTTCAAATAAAAAATGAGGTCTTCAAATAGTGGTTTTCATGTGTTTCCATTCAGCTGCTCTTCTGTCTGATAATCATCCTTCAGGTTCAGTAGTGATGCTTCCATACACTGAAAATCTCATTTTTACTGTATCACTTCACACAACAAAAGAAAAAGAAGAAGAAACAGAAGAAAAAGCAATATAAAAAAATCCATAAAATCACATCCACCAGATGCTCCCTACTATAAATATTTTTTCTAGATGGATTATTTTCTATTTGAGTTTTTTTTAATGATTAATATGTCAAGAGTTAACAAACTGAACATAATTTACTGTTTGATCAGTTTGAAAAGAGCTCAAGTTGGTTAAGTAATTTATGAAAAAAAAAAAAAAACAGAAAATATGTTGCTGGGTGAGGATTTTATGACAGATTTTGTGGTTTTACATTTTTTCCACCAAGGTATCGACAGGGTCCAAAATGCATTAACAGAGTATGGATGACAAAGGTAAAAAAACAATAGATTTAAAAAATTCAACGAAAAAGAAGATTTTCTGTAAAAATCCATGTCACAAGCTATAGCAAAACCAAAATGATCGTCAAATTTTTAAAAAGTAGAAATAAATGTAGACAAATGGCCGAGGAGGGCACGAGGGCTAGATCAGTAGTTTTGTCCATTTCTTGTTGTAGAGCTGAAAGTTCAACATTTTAAATGAATGAAAATGTATCAAATATGATCTTTGAATTAAGATCAGTGAACACTTTAAAATGTGAACATCTGTTGATCCTGTTCCAGTCCCTAAATTTATGGCTCAAAGAATGAGAGGATGAGATGAGATGCCACAAGGCTGCAGGATGTAGTTCCTCCCAAAAGGACAGACGGAAGCAAAAGGAGGAAGAAAACCATGAAACGTTCCAACAGAGCAGATTGTTAAACATCAGGTGTAGTAAAAAGGTTGAATGTGTTCTTATGTCCACATCTAATGTGAGTCGAGCTGTTTGGGTCACGTCAGCACTCGATGAACCAGCTGCTCTTCATAATTTCTCATCCTGAAGCAGTTCTTTGTCCTGCATTTGTTTCTGATCATCACATTAGAAATATTATTAATGAAGAGATTCAGTGACATAATTAAAGTACATGGTATCATTTGCATGGAGAACTTTACCAAAAACAGGAGCAGAGAGAAAACAGTTTGTATCTCTTGTTGTCTAACAGTGAATTACTATGACCCCATTTTAATAGCTGACAGTAACACTAACAATAATTTAAAACGAAACATAAAAACTCTTCAAATCAGCTGTGTTAGTGGAAATATTTATAACTGTCAATATGTATGTAAATTAAATTCAAATATATAATACAGAGCGTGTATGCACCTAAAACACTTCAGAGACACGTTGCCTGAAGTTTTGCTTTAAAGATGATTACATGGTAATCATAAATATTTGTGTTCGTGTAGAACTTAAAGCAGGATGAATTAGTCATTAGTCTTTTGAGTTTGACAAAATAGTTTCTAGCTTTCATAATTCAAAGATAAAATATTGAAATGATTTCTTTCAATCGTTGCTCGTATCGATATTCTCTGATTTACAGATAATTCATTGGAGCAATAGAATTTTATTTTGGTCATAAAGAACTGATGATATTAACATTTATAAAATGTTATTAGAACTGTGGGGAATAGAAATATTTTCCTGCTATTATTTGCTGCTATTTTTATAATCATCATTACCGTTTCAGTGGGTGAGAAGCAGACTGCAGGGACAGGAAGTTATATGTCTTTGAAGTTGCAGGCTGGTGCAGAAGTGAAACCGAAGGCAGAGTGGGCGTAGGCCGAAAGAGTAGGGTGTTTATTCAGTAGATTACATATATAGTTCCATTCAGGTTATTATATGTAAGGGGGAGCCTCTGGTCACGTGAAGGTCAGAAGTGTAACGGGTGAGATGTGAGAGCATTTAAGGGCGAGACATATACATACAGACACAAATAGTGAGAGGTCATGACACGTCGCAGTACACAGCATGCATGCGCCCCTGCACGTGCACGCACACAAATTAGAGAGACTCATTTAGTAGGCAAGAGTTGAAATACGTTTTGCTATGGCTGCAAAGTCGAGGCGTGCGTGGTAGTCTGTTACAGGAAGTCCACCTGATCGGGAGATAAGGAGGCGCTCATGGGCGACAGCGAGGATGGAGACAGGAAGCATCAGCCCGTCGACACGAAGATGATGTTCTATGTTAAAAGTCATTGTGGTTTTGGTGTGACGTATTTCTGCCTAGTAACAGAAAAGGGGCTGTACTATCTTAACCCCATAAAACAGTTGTCTGAATATGAGAAAGACAGTTCAACACTGATTGGGTTGTTGAACTCACACATGTGTTTATTAAAATACTGTCTAATTGCACACGGACCGGATCTGTGGTCATTTATGGATTCTTCTCTCAACATTGAACCCTTAACATTTGGGGCTCGTTCCGGTGAGAGAGGGAATTTTGGTGTAGATGGAGAGATCCAGGGTCTGTGGTGATTAGATGGGCAGATAGGAGTCAGTGGTCTGAAGTGAGAGACAAGCCGGCTTAAACAAAGGTAAGGCACATACCTGTTGAATTTTCCAAAATGTGCTAGATTGGACATGTCAAATTAAAGTCTACTCACTGAAAATTACTGGTGAATGTCTGTTTTTAATTTTGGCGAAATTTTGATGAAGTTTACGGTTGAAGTAATGATAAGGAAGTATAAGTGACAGTACTGAGTAATGAGAATAAAGGAATGAAAAGAGAATTAAAGCAGTTGGACTGCTAAGTGAACTCTTAGAATGATAGGGAATTTGGTCATTGTGTGGGTTCAAGTCCCATTGGTTATGCAACCCTTAAGAACTTTCTCGGAGGTGGCGCTCCCTGCTGGATAGAGAAATCTATCCTTCACCTAGCGGCGACTAGGGATAGTTTCGGGCAACATTCGAGGAGGACTCGGGAATCTCCAAAACTGTTGAGGGTTGTCCTCAATCTTAATCCTGTGTTGGGTGTAGATTGTTGTTTCAAATTATTCTAAATTTTTCTAGGGCGACAGCGGCGTCTGTTAAGAAGCGCATTTTCTCGGAGGTAACGCTCCCTCCTGGATAAAGACGTTTATCCTTGACCTAGCGGCGACTAATGGGATAGTACGGTACGACAAACCAGGGAGAACTGGGGAACCTCCAAAATTGCTAGAGGTTGGAGCCTCTATTTTGCGCTTTTTGGCTACCTGTAAATTAAGTTAGGGCTAGAAATGTGGACGGAAGCGGTTGGAGCTGGTCGGTGAATTGAGCACAAAAGTCTGGGACTTATCGGTTGGAGCCGTTACGTAAATTTATCAAAATTATATAGGTGTTAAGAGGCCTGAAACCTGTGCAGTTGTAATTAATAAGACGTCTGTAATATAAAATATGAGATCTATGAGTAAGATCAGTCTCTGTGTCAGTAATGCACAGCCGGATGTGCACTGATGGTGTGTGTAAATGCAAATGAGCAGCGGTGATGCGCAGAGAGGGTGGTTTCAGTTTCGAGAGTATTGAGCTTTTTGCTAAATGCCTGTATATAAGAGGTTGGTTTTGCTTATTATGAGAGTATGAATACAGTTTGAATATATTAGTGTGGATGTATAGAAAATGATTAGAAAATGACTGAATTTTGATAGATGTATATTTCGTGAGCCATAAATGTTGGTGTGTTTTATTTTTCAGTTATGTGTGTGTGGGGAGAAGCTGTGAGACGATGAGAGGTTTCAGTTTTCCTTTTCTTTTTTCTTTTGACTTGCTCTTTCTGATCATGGAAGGCATGTCCAAAATACTCGTATGAAAGCGTATTTCGAGTGATTTTAACCGTGTGAATGCTGTCAGTATTTGATTTGAGTGACTCTGCATGATTTGTCTGAGTGAGTGGAAAATGGAAGTTTGAGAGAGAGAAGGCAGTGTGTGTGAGACGAGTCATGGCGTCTGAAAGAGGTTAGAATATTTAAAAGTGTGTGTGAGAGGAAGGTGTGTGTGTGACTGATGATGTCAGGGGAGCACCCAGAGAAATAGACAGAGTTAAATTCTAAGAAGATGAAGCGAATGCATGTTTTAAGAAAAAGTAATAAAGTAATAAAATTATATTAATTACAGGTTTTAGAAAAGAGACAGACCGAGAGAAATAAATACAGGAACTAACAATTACATTAATGAATTGAAAATGCACATACACAAACTGTTACATGTGAAATTATTGTTGGAAAGTTTAATAAAGAAAGCAGTTTACACTCCTTTAATTTCCAGAACCAGTGTGTCCCCTAGACCTGATAACACTCTTGCCCAGTTGGCCCCTGTAGTAGGCGGGCATGGAAGGCTGGACAGCCCATGACGGGTAAGATCCCACCTCGAAACCCTGGGACAACCTAAGGCAAGGCGCAGTCACGATTGCTTGAACCTAAGTCCCGGAGTGACCTTGGAGTCACTGGAGGAGACGGATTTAACAGGTAAGGCCACTGGGCACAGGCGAAGGGAAATGTCATTAACAATGACCAGTGATGAGCCAAAGAGAAAACACACCCTGTCAAAAGGAGTTTGGAACACTGCAAAAGAAACATTTACAAGATCACAAAGATCAAAAGAAACATTTATAAAAATCACACATACAAACAGAAAATGCACTAACCTTACAGAGATAAGCTCATGAAGATTAATGAACAGATATTGATTTAAAACCTGGCTAAGAACACAAACATACGTAATTAAATCAGCCTGCTAATTTCATGAGTGTTAAAATGGTGTGAATGTTGAAGAAAATACACTTAAAACACACTTGGATAAAATAGAGTTGTGGAATAACTCAAACGAAGCTGTATGACAAGGGAGTGAGTTATGCAAATTAGCTGGAGTGAGTGAGTGACAGAGACACTTCCTGTGTGTGTGTGTGTCGGAGGCTTTCAGTTCAGTTCAAGAGAGAGCGGTGGCTGTTGAAGAGTATTTGGCGAAATATATAATGGTAAAGTATCAGGATATTTGATTACGGTGGTCAGGTCTGTTCAGAGGGGCAGATTTGGACAGGAAATTTATAATTTAAGGATGATACGTTGTTGAAATTGGTTTTATCTTGTGCTGAATGAACACATGGCAAAGTGAGGAAGGAGACATTGTGCAAACGGTCTTTGATCTTTTGACGAGGTTTTCGTGTGTTGAACGGGTGAAATTTAAGATTGTTTCAGATTTTTGAGGCTGTTGTTTTATTTCAGAGAGGGTGTTTGATTAAGACATGGATATGTCTGAGAGGGGCCCCAAAAAATTTTTTTTTGTAGTAGTGCACTCAGGAAAAACCTGTCAGGTGATTTTGTTTTGTACTTTGATGAGCTAATAATCAGCTCCCTTTTTTCATTTTTGTTCTAAGCAGGCCTGGAAGACAGTGAACGGACGGCGCTGACAAAATTACCAAGTACGAAAATCAGGTGGGCTTTACAGAATTATAATTGATTACAATCAGAGACTGAGTGGCGGCGAGTCCCTGTCTAAAAATGATTGCAGCGTGTCAATCCAGTCAAAAGTATAGTGAACTATTTTCCTAAAAAGGAAAGCGAAATAAAACAAATGATTGAGCTCATTTTGCTGATGTGGAGCATCTGATGACGTGCGCAGAAGGCTGCAGTATCAGCAAAAAATATCATGTGTGAATGCATGTGGGTGAATGTGAGTGATGGGACCAAGAGGGGAAATAAATAAAAGGTTGACAAACGGGACAAGTGGGAGACTTAAATCTGGGGATGCTGATTTTGGGATATTGATGTGTGCTGTGAGGTAATTATTTACTGGGGTTAGATCATGAGATTACATTATATTGTTGGGAGAATGCAAAATGCTAAAAGGGAAACATTGTTTGATGAGATTCAAGTTACCATTAACTGAGGTAACTCATGATTAATAACTGTTTGGTTTAAGTCTATTTTGTCATGACACAGACTGGATCATAGAGGGAGAGTATGAAATGTAAAGTACAGGTTTTGTTTCCAGGAAGTTCCAAGGATCCAGACTTTCCATGGAGCAACGATTTGGAGAAGATTTGACATGATGATTAAATTGATTTTGGTTCCTTAAACACAGGTTTTCAGGGCTGGAGCAAAACACCGGAGAGGAGAATGGCTGAGCTGTTCTGAGAAATGAAATGACTAACCTTTTTTCCTTTTAATTTTCTAAGCTTGGGTGAAGCATTTTGAGTTTTTTGCCACATGAGATGTGTCAAAAAGAGAGGTGTTTAAGATTTAATTTGGTTAATTTAAAATGAGTTTTAGTATGATTTTATAACGATTGGGGTTGTTTGATAATTTAGATATGGTAAAACTGGGGCAGAGATTGTTAATTCTTTAAAGAGAGGATTAAAATGAACCGAATTCGGTTTAGAAGATAAATTGCTGGTGTTAATAAGAAGTGGTATATAAAACTTAAAGGGGAAATTGTGGGAATAAAGGATATGCTTTGGGGAAAATAGTGAACATTTTATGAGTAGAAAATGTGGGATTTCTTTTTGATTTTTAGGATAAGTTGTCACAGTGACATAATGTTAGAATGTTGTTATAATGTAGGCTTTAGAAACAGATAGTAAATGGATTTATTTCTAGGGTAGAGGAGAGCTTTTATGAGGAGGTTAAAAGTCTCGCTGACTTAAATGAATAATATTGGAGATTATATGTAGAAATGATTTTTTCATACACATTGCATTTTGGTGCCTTTAACGGAGTTGTGGCTCAGAGAGTCGTCTCTTGAGGGGCACAGACTTTTGGTTAACGTTATGATTAGCCAATCTACTGTGAGAAGGACCTGAGTTTTGAAGGATGGCACGCGCTTACAGACATATGGAGTTCTTAACACACATGACAGTATTGACTTGAGGCAAAAGGCCTGAAAGCCATTTAGCATTTAACTGAATAGGAGTTTCGCTGGTAACTAAATTGGGTGACATGTAAAATATTGAGATAACACATGCAGCTCCAAATGAGTCTTATTATATAAAATGCAGCTACAGAATAACGAACGCTTGTCGAAGTGACCGAAGTGACCAAAATGAAATAAAATGATATATTCAAACAGGTTATCACCCAGGAAATGGGAGCTCAAAATACAGTTAGAGTTCAGCTTTTAGCTATGATGAAGTTTATTTAGGAGCTATTGATAATGTGCTTACACGTAGTGATTAAAGTGGTTGTTTTTATCATCCTTTTAGTAGAATAAGCCGTTATAATGATTTTCTTGATACATTTTCTTGTAATAGGTGACTTTAGATGAGAGGCCCTTGCAGCAGTGACAGTTTGTGTACAGGATGTTGATGATCAGATAAGGAGCAAGAGGAAGCACATGCAGAGACGTGCTTCCTTCGATTCTCTTAAAGGCAGTGCTTTTAAGAGTTTTACAAATGCTGAGTACGGTTGATTAAGATTTGAAAATAAAAGTCAAAAACCAAATATGAAATTAGGTTCATGTTTTGAGTAATATTAGGTTGAATCCGGTTTGAAGAAAGAGAGCACTTGAGGAACAGAGTAACTTAGAGCATAGTAGGGAGAAAGTGTTTTCTATCCTTTGCAGGAGGCCCAGAAGAGAGGGACCCAGAAGAGGAGCAGAGACCACTTAAGCATGAAGTGTTCTCAAGTGGGAGTGGGCCTTTTATTATTAAGACCATCTAGATGACATGGGGTTGTCTGGTTCGCTAAATCACAGAATGCCGAGAGAGGGTCAGAGTGGGAAAAGTGATCCTAATGTCCATGACGTCAGGGGTGGACAGGGAAGCAGCTGAATGGGCCAAGGAGTGACCCAACATAATGTATTGCGACCTCTGGTGGTCCAGAGGTCGAGGGTGGGAGTGTGGGGAATAGAAATATTTTCCTGCTATTATTTGCTGCTATTTTTATAATCATCATTACCGTTTCAGTGGGTGAGAAGCAGACTGCAGGGAGAGGAAGTTATATGTCTTTGAAGTTGCAGGCTGGTGCAGAAGTGAAACCGAAGGCAGAGTGGGCGTAGGCCGAAAGAGTAGGGTGTTTATTCAGTAGATTACATATATAGTTCCATTCAGGTTATTATATGTAAGGGGGAGCCTCTGGTCACGTGAAGGTCAGAAGTGTAACGGGTGAGATGTGAGAGCATTTAAGGGCGAGACATATACATACAGACACAAATAGTGAGAGGTCATGACACGTACGCAGTACACAGCATGCACGCGCCTGCACGCGTGCACGCACACACAAATTAGAGAGACTCATTTAGTAGGCAAGAGTTGAAATACGTTTTGCTATGGCTGCAAAGTCGAGGCGTACGTGGTAGTCTGTTACAGGAAGTCCACCTGATCGGGGAGATAAGGAGGCGCTCATGGAGCGACAGCGAGGATGGAGACAGGAAGCATCAGCCGTCGACACGAAGATGATGTTCTATGTTAAAAGTCATTGTGGTTTTGGTGTGACGTATTTCTGCCTAGTAACAGAAAAGGGGGCTGTACTATCTTAACCCCATAAAACAGTTGTCTGAATATGAGAAAGACAGTTCAACACTGATTGGGTTGTTGAACTCACACATGTGTTTATTAAAATACTGTCTAATTGCACACCGGACCGGATCTGTGGTCATTTATGGATTCTTCTCTCAACATTGAACCCTTAACAGAACAAAATATAAAAATATTTTTAAAATCATAAAAAGATATTTTATAAACTAAAATAATGTGTTTCTGAGCAGCTGACAGTTCAGATTTTCTTTTTTCTTTTTCTCAGTTCCTCTCCAGCTGTGTGAGGTTTTTGTACAGCGTTGTATCACTGTGTGAGCGGGTAGCTGTTGCACTGCTGACAGTAATAAACTCCTGCATCTTCAGCCTGAACTCTGCTGATAGTCAGAGTGAAGTCAGTCCCAGATCCACTTCCACTGAAACGATCAGAAACTCCAGAGTGACGGCTGCTAGCAGAATAAATTAGGGGTTTGGGAGATTCTCCGTCCTTTTGAAGATACCAGTTGAGCCATGTGCTGACACTTGAACTGGCTTTACATCTGACAGAGACAGTCTGTCCTGGAACAACAGACTGAGATCCAGGAGTCTGAGTCAGGATGATTTCTGCTGATGAACCTGAAACATAAAAAGAGTAGAAGAGTTATTAAGATGATCAAGATCCAAACATTAGAGGATCATTTCTTTAACATGGAGAACAGATGGAAGAAGGTCAGTGCTGCTTGTTTCAGAGTTTCTCCATCATAGCAGAACATCATTGTGGTGAACCTGGCTGCATGCTGAAGCAAAGTTTTCACAGAGAGTCTCACCCTGAACAAGGAGCCCCAGGGTGGCCAGCAGTAGAGTCAGTGACATCATCATTGTGCTGCTGGTGTGTGAGTGGCTCTGAAAGGCCTGGACAGCCACTGATCAACACTGGCCTCTTAACAGCTGTGAGCAGAGAGGCAGGACACATATGCAAACACACAGAGTCAGTCAGCTGCAGCTGTCCGGAGCTTACAAAGCTTCCCTCAGTGAGACTGAATTATGAAATCTTTTATGACATCTAGTGGAGAGAAATAGTTTTGATTTCTGCTCCTGAGAAAAGCTGAAATTTGTAACATTTTGTAATATTGACACACTAATAAACATGAGTAAGATATTAGTGTTTAATTCATCATTTATAAAACTTTACTCCTTAGTATTAATTTATAAATATAGATATAAACATAAAGACATGCTGTGGAAAAGAGCCAGAGATTAATAATAACTAATGATTAATGCAGAGAGGTGTATAAACACATAGTGACTGAAGACAAAACACCCATGGAAGCTCATGAAAAAAATGTCTCCCTAATCCAAACTGGAAGCTGGTTCCACAGAAGAGGGGCCTGAAAACTGAAGGCTCTGCCTCCCATTCTACTTTTAAATACTCTAGGAACAACAAGTAAGCCTGCAGTGCGAGAGCGAAGTGCTGTAATAGGGTGATATGGTACTACAAGGTCATTAAGATAAGATGGGGACTGATTATTCATGACCTCATCTAGTTTTGCAAATTCCAACTAGCTCAGACGCACACTTATCATTTCCCCAATACTTAATATGAATACATAATGTGCTTTTAATTGTCATGATCCGAGTGAGTGGTGGGTGTGCTTCCAGGGCTGGCTGTGTTTTTCCCAGGATCCAATCTGAGGCAGACTCTGAGCGATCTCTTTCACCTGTGTGTCATCAGCTGCAATCAAGAGGCTGCATTTAAACCCGGCGTTTTCATCTCTCCTTCGCCAGTCTGTCAGCTACTGTCACGGCATGAGCCGCATGAACAGATTGGTCCCAAAACAGATTCAACTGAGAAACAAGATGTATGTGGCAAGAATTTATTACAGTGAATGAGAAAACGTGGATACACACTAGTGTGGTGTTCAGTGGCTTTGTACAGGTGACTCAGGGCAAGTAGTGAAAATAATGAGAGTGTGGGAAAAACTACACAGGCTCACTAGTGGCTGGGTAAAAATGTACAAAGGTGAGCGCAGAAATACATACTATGAACTAGAATTTCTATGGTGGGCACAGGGCTGAAAAGAAAGCTGAACGATTACTGCTGTGATGTCTACTTAGTGAAAATAATGACTGTGGCAGGAGCTGGGATACTATGAATGCTATGAATATATCCAGTGGAAGCTTGAGAGTGACTGGCCTCTGCAATCACAGGAGAGAAGCGCTACATTTAGCCAGGTGGAGATTGTGGAAATGATTTCCTGGAATGTGTTTATTCAGGTATTACGTGTCAACAGGTGGAGACTAGGTCCAGGTGAGTCCGTGATTGAGTGAATCCAAAGAGGTCCAGGCAGGGAGGCAGGCAGGTGAGACCGAATGGCGACAACTGGTACTTGAGCAGCGGTGGAGTTAATTAGTAAGTAAGTAAGAAATTTTAAAATCTCTAAAATTTTATTTATATAGCACATTTCTAGATAAAAAAAATCACAAAGTGCTTCACAAGGTATAAAACAAAAACAGACGAAAGTTAACAAAATGCAGTTCTAAAAAGATGTGTTTTTAGTTGTTTTTTAAAAGTGATCACTGAGTCCGCAGATCTTAAGTTCTGAGGAAGAGAGTTCCACAGTCTGGCGGCCACAGTGGCAAAAGCTCTATCACCCTTGGTTTTCAGCCTTGTATGCTGAATAACAAGTAGGCCCTGATCACAAGACCTCAGGGACCTACTAGGGACATAGGGCTGTAAAAGTCCAATGATGTAGGCTGGTGCTTGTCCTTGAAGAGCTTTAAATGTCAGAACCAGTATCTTAAAATGGACTCTGAATTCAACGGGGAGCCAATGCAGCTGTATAAGCAACGGTGTTACATGAGAGTACTTAGATGTTTTAGTCAGAATCCTTGCTGCAGCATTTTGGACAATCTGCAGACGCTCCAGGGAGTTTTTGTTTAGACATGTAAACAGTGAATTACAGTAGTCCAATCGTCATGAAATGAAGGCATGAATAACAATCTCCAGTTCAGTATGAGATACTAAAGGGCTCAATTTAGAAATGTTTCTTAAATGATAGAAGCAGGACCGAACCAAAGATTTAATGTGAACATCCAGGGTAAGAGCAGAATCAAAGGTTACCCCGAGGTTCCTGATAGACGATTTCACAAATGTTGAAAGAGGACCAAGAGCATTTATTATGGTAGGTACATGTCTGTCTGGAGCACATACAAGGACTTCAGTCTTTTCTTCATTAAGTTGGAGGAAGTTGTCAGCCATCCAACCTTTGATGGATTCTAAGCACTCATTTAGAATCTGCAGCTTAGAAACATCTTCAGGTTTAAAAGACATATATAGCTGGATGTCGTCTGCGTAGCAGTGGTAGTGAATGTCCTCAAAGGGGCTCAAAATATGCTGGAGAGGAAGTAGATATATTAAAAACAATAAGGGCCCCAGCACAGAACCTTGTGGCACACCATAGGACAGGGATGTGGAAGATGACCTGAACTTAGAGACCGCCACAGAAAAGTATCGTTCATAGAGATACGAGGAGAACCACTCTAAGGCAGACCTAGATACACCAACCCAGTATTTCAGCCTTTCAAGCAAAATGTAATGGTCAACGGTGTCAAAGGCTGACGTGAGGTCCAACATTCGGAGTACAGAACATTTTCCTGCATCGTTTTGCATCAGAATGTCACTGGAAACTCTAAGAAGGGCTGTTTCAGTAGAATGAGCTCTACGAAAGCCAGACTGAAATTTGTCAAATATATTATGTTTGTCTAAAACTGCTGTAAGCTGCTTAGCCACAACCTTCTCTAACATCTTAGCAATAAATGGTATTTTTGAGATTGGTCTGTAATTGCTAGTGAGAGATGGGTCCAGCATAGGCTTTTTTAACAGGGGGTGTATAACAGCAGTTTTAAAATAAGCAGGGACTTTACCAGACCCCAGTGAGGTGTTAACTATGGTGAGCACACAGGGACCAATAGAGTGGAAGACATTTTGAATAATGTTGTGGGTAAAATGTTGAGTGAACAGGAGGATGCTTTCATTGCATTAACTATTTTTACCAGCTCTGATAGTGAGATGGGTAAAAAGCTTTCTAAAATGACAGGCCGAGCTGGCGTAGGAACTGACAATACAGATGCTGATGGGGACAAATCTTTTCCTTACATTACAAATTTTTTCTAGAAAGAAATAAATGTTTCACATTCTTCATTAGAGGAAATAATGGCAGCAGGTGGAGCAGGAGTAATAATATCAGTAATAGTGTCAAATAACACCTTAGTATTACCTCTGCTCTTTGCAACATAATGAGAAAAATAAGCAGCCCTCGCATCTCTAATTGCATTGTTAAAAGAGGCTAAAAGATCCTTTAAGTAAAGGAGATGAACATTTAAATGAGTTTTCTTCCACAAGAGCTCAGCTTTACGACAATCACGTTTTATGGAGAAGATATTGTCATTTAGCCAGGGTAAGGACTTGGAAACAGAAACTGGTCTCATTTTAACCAGACAGATTTCATCTAAGATCGAAAAACAATGGTTATTAAATAGATCTGTTAAGAAATCAACGCCGTTTTGCGGGGATAGAGTTAAATTAAAAGCATCCGAGAAATTCTCCGCTGTGGAGGAATTTATGATGCGTGAGATAATTGTCTGGTGGACAGGAGACAAAGGCTCGTGAAAAGACATGTTAAAAAGAATACAGTGATGATCAGAGATAAAAATGTCCTCAGAACAAATAGAATCAATATTCAAACCCAAAGTAAAAACAAAGTCCAGTGTGTGCCCTTTGTTATGTGTGGGGCCTGACACATGCTGGGTAAAATGAAAAGAATCCATAATGTTGATAAAACCTCTGGCAAAGAGGTCGGAGTCATCATCAACATGCATGTTAAAATCCCCAACTAAAAGCAGTCGGGACAACCTCATAGTAGAGGACAGTCGCTGAACTCCGATAAAAACAAGCTATTTGGGCCAGGTGGACGATACACCACAGCACAATTAAAAGGATCCTTACTTCCAATTTTAATCAGCTGTAGTTCAAATGAAAGAAAGTGTCCAACTTTCACTGAGCGGCAGGAGAAACAGCCATGAAATGCCACAGTGAGACCTCCTCCACGACCAGATCCCCGAGGCTGGCTGATGACGGAATAGCCGTTCGGGCATAGTTCAATGAGGGACGAATAGTGCAAGTCCCGCTGCCAGGTCTCAGTCAGAAATAAGAAGTCCAGTTTTTTAGAAGATATAAAATCGTTAAGAACGAACGATTTATTAGTCAATGATCAGGCATTAAAAAGCGCCATATTCAGCGGGGTGGAAGCATCATTTTTAGCAGAGGCTTGAGTAAAGGACGTAAATACTCAGGGTTTGAGCCTTCACGCTCGTAGATTCCACTCACCGAGGGGATGAAAATCCAGTCAGCAGGAGAGTCTGGATGATCCCTCCTGAGGCAGCACGGTCTCGGAGAGCCGGGTCCTGCGTATCCAAGCAGGGACGTGGAAAGCAAATTCCCCTCCATGGAGCTATTCTGAGCATAGATAACAAAGCACGCTCATCATCGCTTTCTAGTCAGACCCCGCCGCCAGAAAAGCCTAAGCTTCACCTGGATACCTGCTCTTCTTCCTCTCCTTCTCTGTGGTCTGCGGGGACCACTGAGGACGCCGGCCGAGGATTCAGCCACTGGCGGAGGATGGAAAGTGCCAAAGGAGGAGGAGGATGAGACATCTTGAGCCATCATTGAAGATCGGATGGATAACAGCGTCAAACGATCATAAACCAAGGCAGCCAGTACATCGTTGATACAAATAGAAAACAGCAGAGCAGAGAAAAACAGCACGACGAAAGAGCGGGACAAACTGCACCCGGCAGCGGCAAAGCCAAACACAGGAGCCATCATACCAAAAAAAAAATGAAGAACAGCACACAGACATGTCACTCACCCGGACCATGACAGCTACCTATGGTGGTAACAAGCCGCATACCTTAAGTGGCTCCTTAGGGTTAATGTCTTTTTTGCCTTACCTCATCTCTTTGTGTTCACAGTCCTGGTTTCACCGCTCACCCCAACAGTAGTCTGCAGCCTCGAGCCGGAAACATCTTCAACCACCAAACTTCACCGTCTGAATTTTGGATTCCCTTCACCTCAACTGCCTGCCCTCCTGCCCTCCATCAGCTCTGAAAGTTCTTAACCTCAGACTGCACAAACTCACTCTTCGGCCAGCTACTCTGCCGCTCACTCGGTGCACGATTCCCTCCCATAGCCCGAGAAAAGCCTCCAATGTAAGTAGGCTGCCTCTCTCTCTCAATCACAGTTCAGATTCCCTGACTTTGTCTCCACCACTAATCCCATTTTCTTCCCGTGTTCAAGTGACTCACTGCTGCAGCTCCGTCAGTCACCAGTGCTCCTCTCGTGTTCCAGTGTCCCCCACGAAGTCTCCCTGTGTTTAGTCTACCTCACCCCACTGATTTTCTGATTTCCAAATGTTGTTGTCTGACCATGAAGACGAGAAAAAACAGAAAAACTCTGGACTGATAAGAGCTGAATGTAAAAATGTATATTTTTTACTTTAAACTAATTCGATTTCTGACATGAAATCATTTATTCTTCCTTTAGAATTTGAGTTATTTACAGCTGGAGAACCACGCTGACACTGAACTGATTGAGAGCAGTTTTTGTTTTCTTAAAACTAATCATTTTAACAACCTTTTGAAATCGTTGAGCTTCAGGGTGACTGAGTGTTGAGATTTGTTTCTTTTATTTAAAGACAGTGTGTTCTGTGATCCATTATGAAGCTGAGGTCAAAGTTCATGATCAAGCATCCCCTAACTACTCAAAGATTCACAGAAACAACTGTGTCAGTTTGTGATTTCCTGAGTTTTGAGTGGGTAGAAAGCAGTTTCCACCATAATAATCATTTAACAGTGAACTTCACATTGAAAATTGTGTTTGTGCTCATTGAACTGTGTCAGTCTCTGCTGCAGCTGGAAGTTACTGCAGTTTCTGTTCAGTCTGACTGAGGGAGGTTTTTGTACGACTGTTTTTCACTGTGTGAAGAGCTCCCAAGAGCTGACATTAAATTCCCCTTTACAGTAATAAACTGCTGCATCTTCAGCCTGAACCTGACTGATGGTCAGAGTGAAGTCTTTGTTCGATCCACTGCCTGTAAAACGATCTGGAATCCCTGATGCTCGAGTGGTAGCATAGTAAATTAGAAGTTTAGGAACTCCTCCATCTTTCTCTTGGTACCAGGCTAACCGGTGTTTGCTGTTGCTCCCAACATAAACATCCTGACTGGTCCTACACTTGATGTTCACAGATCCTCCCACAGTAGAGCTCACTGCTCCAGGCTGAGTCACTGGGACCTGAGGTTTAGACTCTGAGGATACAGAGACAAAAACATAAAGCAGCTTCATGGTTTTGTGGGCTTCATTTCAGAGGGACAGATGTTGATAGAGGAGAGGAGTTTGATTCTCTGGACTTTACCTGTGAAGCAGCAGCAGAGGAGAGTCCAGATGAGGACGCAGATCAAAGTCATGTTTTTGATGAGGAGGATTTCTGTGGCTTCTGTTGTGATGAAGGACAGCTGTCAGTCATCCAGTGTTCAACTCTCAGGACTATAAACTCTCCCAGAGCACTGGAGCATGGTGCTGCTGATGCAAAGTGCCTCTCTATGGAAATGATCAGACTGACTCACACAGAGACTTGGATCAGTCTGATGATTTCTATCATTGAATCAATCACATCATGATAATATTGACCAACAGTGTCCAATTAGACGTATTTGTTTAGAAATTGTTCCCTTTTGAATGCCTGTTATTTAAACTTTTTTAACTGCAATTTAATCCATGATCATTAGATCATGAAGGGACAAGCAATTATTTTTCAACTGTGTTCCGTAGTTCTGATTGAAAACACGTTTGACATTTTAGCTTGTTTTCCATTTGATGAAATTTGCAGTTTTAGAATCTGTGAAATCGCTGCTTTTGAAGAATGTGTCATTTTCCTGGTTAGATGCAGAGGAGTGAACATGGGGTTCAACTTGTTTGTGTTTATGCAAATTTGCCAAAATTATGTAACTGCTCTTTTAATTGTTTGTTGTTTTAACTGTGTTTGACGGTTATAAAAATTATTTATATGAGCTTTTGGCTGAGATTCAAAGCCTTCAGTGGATACCACACATGCTGGTATTTTCATAACCGACCTCATGTTACAGCTTATGAAATAGAAACCCCCCAGTACCAGTGGTGTTGGGCTCAAGAGGTAGATGCAGCCTCATATGCTGATGGAGAGACTTGCCTCTCATTTTAAACTTCCAGACCAAAAACTTAAACTTTCTTAGTGAAAGAGTTAAGAGGTTCTTGTTAACGGACAAATGTAGGATTGTGTTGAGCTCTGCTTCACCTCATGGCTGTGTTCTGTTACCACTTATTTCATTATTTTGTTGGAGGTGTGGTCTTTGGCTCCACTGCAGGGGAGGGCTGGTGCAGACAGGGGGGCAGTGCCAGGGAGGTTTGCAGGGCAGCTGTATTCCATCTGGTAATCACACTCTCACCTTTTTTCAGTGACGCCGGGACCTAAGGTGAATGGTGGAGACAACAGCAAAGCTGTCTGGCCAGAGTCAGAACAGAAAGAAAAACTGTGTGTGCTGTAAATAAAACTCTCCTCAAGCACGCTGCGCCTCACAAGCTGTGACAGGGTTTACAATTATGTACACCGACAGCTGCAGGACTTATGAGATCAGATTTATAATCAGGTTTTCTGATGACACCGTCCTCTTTTGTGAAGTGATTTGTGAAATAATCTAATGATAAATATTTGAACCTAAATAGTTTCAGAAGCTGTAAAACTGAGAAGGAAATCAATGTTATTCATGGACTGGACGTCCAGATTGTACCAAGATATTTGTAACTCAGCATCTTTGAACGTCAGCTCAAGTTCAATGTGAAGAGAGTCCATCGTAAAACAGGGTCAACAGAGAATAAATAATTGTTAAGAAGGTTGAACTCTTTTAATGTTAATAAAAAAAAAGTTTAGTTAAACTTTATACAAAGGAACCTGGAGGCCAGCACGTGGATGTGGACCCAAACACAGATTCAATCACAGGAAGTCGGGATAAAGTTCCCTCACAAGCTTTATTATGCAACACAATAATAAACAATGGCACCGGAGAAGATTTCTCAGTGTGGGGATTACAAAAGTGAAGGTTTTGGCAGGTGGAGTGGAGGTCGCTCCAGTGGGAGCGATGTTGGCTGGGTGAGTATCTTGTAAGTGAGTCCAATCTGATTAATCCAGTGATACAGAACAACTGAAGGGAGGGGAGCAGACAGGTGATGAAATGTGAGTCCGTGAAGCAGCATGAGCATGACCAGCGTAAAGGTAGGTATGCAAACTGCTGATAATGTGACTGATGGATCTAAGAAGCTACTGAGAGCACAAGGAAAGTTAAACAGCACGAGACGTAAAGGTGGCCTGTTGCTAACATGTGGTTAGCAGATTAATCAACAAAGAAGAGATGTCAACGCTGGTCTTAAATGACTGTTAGAGAATGTATTTGTACACCAGATGTTGAACTTTTATCCGTGTCACTGCGCCCTTTTTATCTCCCTCGTGAGTTTCCACAACTTTTTATTACCTTAGTTTACATCCACCCATCCTACCAGACGGGATACATGTGTCGACAAATGCATCCTACTTTTCCCCAAATTTTAAGGATGGGTCCGATGTATCCTCTGTGTCCTACCATGTCCCAGGATTCATTGCGGGCCACACAGGAGATTTTTTTCTGATAACGATAGTGGTCGAACCGGGAGAGGAAAACACTTTCAAATGTAGGTATATGAAAATTGTGTTGTTAAGCTATGGGCATCTGCATAGACATGTTTTTTTTTAATTCAAATAACCCGAAACTAGCTTGCATGATGGGTCCCGCGGTTTACCATGTATTGCCGCTTACATACAGCTAATTTTGTTTTTTTTCTAATTAATCTTAATGGTGATATGTTGTGGGGAACAAAGAACAAATGGCTCAATTTATTAAAATGAGCAGAAAACGATCACCTCTTCACTGGGGTGAAAAATTGGGCCACTGTGGCGTTTAGGTACAAGAATAAATCAATTTACACATCATATTCATATAAGAGCGGTTTTATTAACCCTCATGCTGTACAGCAGCGCCATGGACCGGTTTAATGTCAGACACGGACCGGCCTTTAAGGTGAAAAATACCACAAAATACAATTATACGACCAAGACAAACACTGTGGTATTTAGAAATTATATTAATAAACTCGAATTAACAGTGTAAGTGTGTAACTTTATTACACGCGTCATTCTGAAAATGCGCGAACAGAGTAATATCCTCCTCTCTGCTCCTTAATGCGCCCTGGTCGTTATAAGTGTTGCACTAGTTTAAAAGTTTAATGTTATTAATAATTGATTACAACAAACAGTAATTGTCACTGAGCTCATTTTATTTACAGGCATTTTTAACATGTATGAACATAACGCTAACTTGGAACAATACTACATGGATATTTATTTGGTAGCAATAAAGTAAATAAGAATAACAAATAAACAAGAATATTTAAAATATCTTGATGCATTCTCAATCATCCAGGAAAGTAAATCTCCAAAAGTTGAATCTGTTCATCTGGACGTAACGCTACGTCCAGATGAACAGATTCAACTTTTGGAGAATATTTAAAATACACAGTATGTAAAGATGAAAAAAACAATATTTACAGTTGTTCACACAGGGTTAACCAGAGTGACCTGTTCCTGGACCGTTTCTTGTACAACTGTAATAGATTACAGATAGAAGTCGCTGGTACTGTTGCTGAATCTGCCTGAGCAAGATCAGACATGGATGGGGTGCTGCAACTGAGACCTGCAGTTTGTCTTTTCTGGTGAGCGAGTGAAGAATCACACACACTGTCCACGGCATCGTCCATCCACAGGGCTTGCAGGGCTGGCTCACTCAACGGCTGCAAGCAGATGGTGAGATGGTGGATGCTATATTATTAGTATAATACTTGTAACTCTATAGCAGAGAACAGTTTGATAAAATGCTATGTAAAAAAACCCAATCCCAAAACATTCGATTCTATAAGTTTCAAAAATATTTAGTTTATATTAGGGATGCACCGATACCGATACTGGTATCAGGTATCGGGGCCGATACTGTAAAATGTGTGCGTACTCGTACTCGTAAAAGTTAACCGATACCATGAACCGATACTAATGTAGCCCGGATGGGAATTTGGGAGTGGATACTCATAATTCCCATGGACTTAAACGCCACGGTAACATAAGGTGTTCACAGTTGATGTTATGTGATGTAACTCTACCCTGAATGTAATTTGCCCTGTAATATGTCGCAAGGTAAATACAGGTAATTAGAGCAATCAAACTGTTATGTTAATCATAAAAGTATTATTTTATGGTATGTAACTCTGAAGGGAGTTAAAATATTTTTCAGAGTTCTCATTTTCTGGAGGCCCGTGAAGGTAGCATAAAACGGGACCTGTGCAGTGTTGCCAACTTAGCGACTTTGTCGCTATATTTAGCGAGTTTTCAGACCCCCTAGCGACTTTTTTTTCTTTAAAAGTCGCTAAAAACGTGAAAGCGCCGACGCTTTTACTCTCAACAAGCAGCGGGTGCTGTAACACAGTCAGTTCTTCTTTTACTCTTATGCTGTTTTGTGGATCACAAGGTTTAAAACTACTTATAAACACACACACACGAAGTAACTCCACCAGAGTGCCTATTTCGGATCACTTTTGCCAGTCCAAGCCCGGGTAAAGGAGCAGGGTTGGAATTGTGACATTAAAAAAAACAATAATTGCTAAAAGAAATTTAATTTGTAGTTCTAAATAAACTAAATGCATTTAGGATGTTTTTTACTCACTTTATGTCTCTTCCACGGTGTTATTTCTCTCTCCAACAACATAAGTTACAATTATATTATCATGACCAATTATGCAAATTAGGTGATGACGTCATTTAGCGACTTCTAGCGACTTTTAGGACAACCAATAGCGATTTTCCTTACTGAGGAGTTGGCAACACTGGACCTGTGTATCTGTTGCAATGGAGGAGGAGAAGAGAACGGCATGGAGAGATGAACGAGGTTAGCTGAACCAAAGTGAGAGACCCGGCTAGTTTTACTGAGGTTAACCATCACAAAAGAGTGTGTGACTAGAAAGCTGACCGTGTGAGAGCTTCACAACAGAGTGTGGGTGAAGTGACTTTTTGTTTCAATGGTCGCACCACCGTGCTGTGTTTCCAGCTACGACCGCCGAGGCTAAAGGCTAGCCCGGACTGCTTGGCTTCGCCAAGGAGGCTGCCGCTATGAACTGTCGGAGAGCTGGACAGTGACTCGCTAACGTGCTGTAGCAGAGACAGCATCGGGTCCGCAAGGAGTGGATTTATTGTGGGACTGGTGAACGGCGATCTACCGAGCAACGGAACTGTAAGTCAGACTTTTGTGCTCTTACTGGGGAGAAGAGGATTTTCTCCATCGTCCGGCGTGAGCAGCAAACAGGCCTGCAACAAGTGTGAATGTGAGTGTGTGGAGCCCATGTGTGAATATTGTGTGTTTAGTGGATTTATATAACGTGTTTTGGAGTGTATATTAGTGAGTCACTTACCAAAAGGTGATAACATAAGTTGGGTTGTTTAATATAATTTGAAAGGGAATTATGTCATTTATACAGTGTATTTCATTTGGTTAAGGAATTGGAATATCATTTGAGTTTAAAAAAGGGATGTGTTGTACAGTATTTGTCTCTGCCCTTACGTTCAGTAAACGTTTCGTTTGGGTTAAAGAGTTGTCTGGGGTCGTTTCTTTACTACTGGTTAAGTTTTAACTTGTGTGTGGTAGAAGTATCGGTTTTTGTACTCGGTATCGGCAAGTACTCAGATCCAAGTATCGGTATCGGATCGGTTTGAAAAAATTGGTATCGTTGCATCCCTAGCCGTTACAACTTGTGTCTAAAAATGTATAGTTTCATGCATCGGTTAAAACACTGGACTCCAGCTACATGACAAGCAGCTGGAAACACTTCCTGCAAGTCGAGCTGCCCGAGATTCACAGAATTTACAGAAAATGTTACATTTTTGTGATTTATATCGTTATCGGACGATATAATTCTTATATCGGGATATGAGATTTTGGTCATATCGCACAGCCCTACCGACCGGTGTTGTGCCAAAAAATGATCGTCTGCCAAAAACTGATTTCCAGTTTTTGCCCTAAACTGATTGCTCCTATTTAAACTGCTATAAATAACTTGTTGGTGTATAATACATGAAACATATGTCAAATGTTTCCCTCATTAATGATATCAAGTCACGTTGAGATACCAGCAACATTCCTGAAACAAGGTAGAAGCTGCAGTCAGTTTTTGGTAGTGACTTTATCCAGTTCAAAAACAATCTTGTTGACATTAGAAATTTATTTTTTGAGAGTAATCTGGTGAAGAGGACAGCAGACAGTGCAACAAATATATCAATTGTACCTACATTATAACCAGAGTTATGAAGATACTTGAAAAACAAGGACACATTGGAAATCAGTTTTGGCAGGCGAACACTTTTTTGGCACAACACCGGCAATAATTCAATTATCCGTGTAAGTAGCTAAGTAATTCCTAAATGCGTGTAAATTAAAGGAAATTATTTTACATGGATATGATTGTCTCTGATGAGCCTAAGGTACAAAACATGCGGGCGACAACGATAAGGTTTTTCTAGCTCCTTAAGAATTAAAATTGTCCACACAACGGAGCAACATTTCTGGGTCCATTTTAAAGTTTTCGCGCTGTGGCACTTGCGACCGAAAAAACACGCAAGCAAGGGCAGAGTTGAAGGCTAGAAGGCTGTCCACAGTCTGTTATGTTGGATCAATGACTTTAGAAAACATGGACGACACGACAGCACCTCCTCCCATTGTGCAAAAATGAAGCCAAAAGCGGTGTCCCAAAACGTCGGCTGCATCCTTTGGAGGCCGCATTTGAAGGCCGATTACATCACAGCCAGGCGACAAAGGCTGTCTCAATTCGTCGACTCCTTCAAATGCAACCGACAAATGCGTCCCTCATTTCCCCACATTTGAAGGATGGGTCGGGTGTGTCCTTTGTCGCCCACCATATCCCAGAATTCATAGCGCGGCCCAGCCAATTTCCAAGTTTCCAACAATGGCGGCCGCTACTAAGTTTTAAAATTGCTCTTATTAATCTTTCTGGGTCACAAAATAAACATTTCATATATTTTCAGGCGAGAAAGTAGCTGTGTAAACTTCAAATATCTGCTTGGTTTATCAAGACATTGCATATTTGCAAAAGTGAGCCGACGTTTTCGGAGACGTCTGATACCCACCAGCTCGATAGCAAGCCAGGGGTTCAATGGTCACTCAAGCCGGTGAGAGCAGCGGACTCACAGCTTCATCGTTTTCAGACCCCCGCTGTCTTTCGCTACTCATGTTAAACATAATATATAAGTCACTCGGATAACTTAAAAATTTAATTGCTTGGCTTTTTTTGATGTTTTATTTGTTCCGGAGCAAATCAGTTTGGCTGAGATCAAAGTTGTTAGATTATTAGATTAAATAAAAATTTATTAATCCATCGGGTGGGTTCCTCTGGGATTTTCGCACAGCTGAATAAACGTCAAACCGAAAACTGATTAAACAGAAGTGTGAGAAGTGTTATATTTTAGATAGCAATGAGCAGACGGACGACTTTATTAAACCCCACCGACACAGTGGTGACACAAATCTGACCGTCCCATTTCACAGCCTCACAGAACATCATTTAAGAAATTGATAAATGCATGAATAATTGGAATTTATAATCCGTTGGAGGAGTGGATGACGTCTGTTCTTGGGCAATGGGCAATGAAAGGGGTGTATTATGTCCATTAGGGTTTCCTTATTCGTTTTTACAGCTAGTTGGGTCATTTGTGGTGGTGCGCCTTTTATCCGAGGATGTTTGGTAAGGTTGGTTAACAGGGCTGTTGGGAATCTGAAGACAACATGATGATGCTTGATGACTTTTAGTCGTGTCAATCTGCTCTGATCAGATTGAAGGAGGGAATGTTGGGAATAAATAATTTTTCAGTGCCACTTATTAGTAAGTGTTATTAAGTTATATAGTGTAGTATTAAGTGGACACAGCCATGAAAAATAAAGGCATGACACCATGTGTCCTTGGGGGTAGAGAGCTGCAGACTCTCCCTCATGCTTGCCTGGGAAAATATAGATAAGAGGTGTGGTGTATTCGACAAAAGAACGGAGACAGAGCTTAGTTTATCACGGAACGTGTATTAGCAGTCGTTAGCCATCCAGTACATATCACAACACTCTCTTCTTCTCGCTCTATCAGTCACAGAGCCCCCTACTGGTAACTGAGTATATGTTCATATTCAGTCCCCCTATAAAGCAACCCTTCACATCTTAACAGTGTATGTAAACATAACATCTCTCCTCATTCTCACAGAATTCTACTACCTCAGTATTAACTTACTTAGTATGGTAACATTACTATTTGCACATAACATTATCAGTAGTAGATTTTGCAACCCGACAGCATTTTTAATACTGCTTGCTGAACCTATTTCACTTATACTTCTGGGTGTTTGAACTATACCTGTGAACTTAAAATACCCATCTTGTCATAGTGCCTAAATCGTTCTTTATAGTGAATACTTGTACAGTTAAGGTTACTGTAGTAACTTAACAACTTTAAGTCATGAAAAGTTCACAAATTAAATCATAGTAAATCAATCATCTATTATACTTGGCCTTAAAACTAACTGTATAGAACTTAACATTACATTCAACAGCTCAAGCGTGTTATTTTCCCTTTTTTTTTTTTTTGTAAACTTATTTCATTACATAATCCTTGGTCCAAGCTGGTAACTGTCTCAGTCTGTTAGGAACAGAAGGTCTTTTAGGAGACTCTCTTGTGTTGTTTTCAGCCTCTTTATTAGCCTGCAACGGCTCAGCATTCTCTGCTCGGCAGAGTGAGAGACGGGCTGCATTCCATCTCTTTCCATCACTCAAGATGAAGGTGCTCAGTCCAGTCTGTTGCTGCACTGACAGTGGATCAGTGAACTGTCTCTCTCCCTTCCCCACTCGGAAAGGTTTACGTATCCGCACCCTGTCACCGACCACAAGCTGGGGAGGTTTTGCCCCCCTCTTACCATCAGTGTAGTGTTTACTCCTGCGCTGCTGGTGAAGGACTCTGGCCCTGATTTGGTCATACTGTCCTGTGTCTTTGGGAAATGGCAGGACATTTAGCTTTGTTCTCATTGGTCTCCCTCTGAGAAGCTGAAACGGAGCAGCTCCAGTTGTCGCATGAGCTGTAGCATGGTAATTCTGTAGCATCTCCGTTACGGCAGGCTTCCACGGCTTCTGGGACACCTGTGCAGCTTGGACACAGTCCTTCAGTACTCTGTTAAATCTTTCAACACACCCGTTCGCTTGAGGGTGGTACACACTTGTTCTAATGTGCTTGATGCCCTTTCCTTCAGGAAATCAGCAAAGGCAGATGAAGTGAATTGTGGTCCGTTATCTGTCGAAGCTCACAAGGTTTCCCTCCCGTGCAAAGACTGAAGACAAGAACCTAATAACAGTGTCTGTAGTAGCTGATGAAGCAAGGGCTACTTCTGGCCATTTGCTGAAGTAATCAACCAGTGTGATAGCAAACCTGCAGTCCTGCGACCCACGGTCAAAAGGTCCAACAATGTCAACGGCCACATGCTGAAAGGGACCATCTGGAAACTGAACCGGCTGTAGGGGAGCAGGAACAGTTTTAGCCGTTTTGTCACACGCTTGACAGACTGAGCATGATGACAGAATCGCATGGACTTGAGTATCCATGGATGGCCACCAGTAAAGCTCTCTGAGCCGCTGCTTTGTGCGAACTATGCCCTGGTGACCTTCGTGTGCGAGGCGTATCACCTTTTCTCGCAGGGACCTTGGGACCACCAGACGTGTCCCCCGGAAAACCAGCGGTGATTCCACAGCCAGTTCATGTCGCACCAGGAAATACGGCTGCATCTCAGGTGGGAGAGACTTTTTCACCTTAGGCCAGCCTGAGCGGATAACCTGTCGTAACTGAGAAAGGTCAGGGCAGTCCTCACATTCAGCTTTAAAATCCGACAATGGTGTTGCTGTCAAAAGAGGAGAAACTTCAGTCTTGTTCAGCATCAATGTCAGTGCTGGAGTACGTCAGGGGAACCCGTGAGAGGCAGTCTGCCATGACATTCTGAACACCAGGACGGTACTGCACATCGTACTGAAAACACATCAGCCTTGCAGACCATCGTGCGATTCTCATGCCCGCTCTGTTCATACCTTTGGTGCTGAGAAGGGTAGTAAGAGCTTGGTGGTCAGTACGAAGCGTGAATCTACGGCCCCATACATATGTACGCCATCTTTCCACCGCCCAGACACAGGCTAATGCCTCCTTTTCTGTGGTGGAGTACTTCCTTTCTGCAGGAGACAGAGTTCGGGAGGCGAACGCCACAATCCGCTCCACTTGATCTGGATGCAGCTGGGTCAACACAGCTCCTAGCCCGTAGTCTGATGCGTCTGTGGTGATAAAAGCAGGTAAGTCAGGGTCGTAGACGGCAAGTGCAGGACTTTTCAGAAGGAGTTTTTTCAGGTTACTGAAGCTCTCATGTGCTGCCTCATTCCACTGGAGTTCAGCCTTCATGTCTGTTTTCAGCAACTGTCGCAGTGGCTCCACCAGAGTAGCATAATCTGGAATAAATTTACTGAACCAGGATGTCAAACCCAGGAATGAGCGCAATGCAGCCATATCCTTTGGAGCAGGAGCCTCAGCAATAGCAGTAAGGTGATGTTGGCTTGGACGTAGGCCTTCCTTTGAGATTACATGGCCCAGGAATGTAATGCGTGACTGGCAGAAGGAGCTTTTCCCAGTGTTAATCTGCAGGCCGACGTCTCTGAGACGTTGGAGAACAGCTTGCAGGCGTGTATCATGCACCTCCTTTGATGTTCCATAGACAATGATGTCATCCAAGTAGTTGCGAACACCAGGCAGATCTTTCAGGACTGTTTGCATCATTTTCTGGAAAGCCGACGGTGCTGATGCTAGGCCAAATGGAACACGGGTGAACTGGAACAGTCCCTCATGAGTGATGAAAGCAGTCAACTTGCGGCTCTCCGGATGCAAAGGTAATTGGTGGTATGCTGAGCTCAGGTCAATCTGGCTGTAGTGAGTGGCACCCGCCAACTCAGAAAACAGATCCTCCATATGAGGAAGAGGATGGCAGTCCGCAATGATACTTTTATTGGGTTCACGGAGGTCAACACACAGTCTCAACTCCCTTTTGTGCTTCCGTGCCACGACCAGAGGACTCACCCACTCAGCTGCATCGATCCTTTCAATTATGCCAGCTTTGAGCAAGCGAGGGAGTTCCGCTGATACCTCTGTACGTACACTTAATGGCAGGCGTCTCAGCTTTTGACGTACAGGCTGCACATTGTTATTTACCTGTACTTTATGGATGAACCCTTTAACACATCCAAGTTGAGCTGGTGGAATAGGCTCAACATTGCATACAGCAGACTTCCGGTTAGTAGAATCAGGCTCATCCACAGTTTCATCCTGAATGCGGTCCACTTTGCCTCCGACAATGCAGACGTTCAGTGCTCTAATGAGGTCGAGGCCTAGTAGTGGGGAACCAGCTTTGACAATGTAGAAGGAAGCAGGAACTTTTTCATTCTGTGCATGTAGTGCAACTGAGGCAGGCAGACAACCCATCACAGCTAACTCATCTTTAGCATAAGTAACTAGTTTGACTTTAGGTCGCACCAGTGAACAGTCTGCAAAATACTGTCTGTAGATAGTTTCTGGCAGAATAGACACAGAAGCTCCAGTGTCCACTATCAGCTCTACTGTTTGAGAACCACTTTGTACAGTTTCAATGTCAACAGTGCAGGTAAGCTTATCATGAATAGCTGCCACCATTTTAGCATCTTGCACGCACAGTACTGCCAATTCTGGAACTACTACTTCTCTCACTTCACTGACTGATGACTTACATACCTTGGCAAAATGTCCCTTTTTCCCGCAGTTGTTGCATTTTGAAGAAGCAGCCGGACAGTTTTTATCATTAGCTAAGTGCTTGTGAGAACCACACCTGAAGCACTTCCGCTGCTGCTGCTTTGAACCTCCCCGTTTGCGCTGGTCTGGAGTGCAGCCTTTAGCAGGGCGAGGTCCTCTCTTCTGGTGAGAGTGAGAATTTGCCGCATCGACTGTCTGAACAGGCGCGGTCGGAAACGAGCCGGGTGTGGAGAGTAGAGTAGCGTTTTTGACTGCAGCTTCCACCTGGCCTGCAATAGTTAGAGCCTTATCCAGTGTGAGATCGTCCTCCAGTAACAGTTTGTCCTTCACAGCGCTGAGATGAGCGTTGGAGATTAACTGATCTCTTATCATTTCACTTTCCATTTGTCCAAAGTTACAAGATGAGGCTAACGATCTCAGAGCCACCACATACTGAGAAACGGTCTCATCCGCTCGTTGAATACGCTGTCTGAATGTATGACGGCACGCCACGACATTCACTTTCGGCACAAAGTGCTTCTCCAGTGCGCTCATGGCATCATCATATGTATCACCTTGCTCCGGTAACGTGTAGAATAACCGCTGTCCCTCCGGGCCCAAGCAGTGTAGCAAAACAGCGCGTCTCCTAGCATCCGGCCAGGCGTCTCCCGTGGCATTGATTACTAGCATGTAATTGTCGAATATTTTCCGCCATGTAGTAAATGGAATCGGCGGCTCACCCACATGTGGAAGAAAAGATGGTGGACTCGGAACTGATGCATCCCATCCTCGTCGCCAATTTGTGGTGTATTCGACAAAAGAACGGAGACAGAGCTTAGTTTATCACGGAACGTGTATTAGCAGTCGTTAGCCATCCAGTACATATCACAACACTCTCTTCTTCTCTCTCTATCAGTCACAGAGCCCCCTACTGGTAACTGAGTATATGTTCATATTCAGTCCCCCTATAAAGCAACCCTTCACATCTTAACAGTGTATGTAAACATAACAAGAGAAAACCATTTTCTGTGGGGAATTACTGGAATATTGTTGTTTAGACTAGAATGAGAGAGCTTCTGTAATAAAACTGTCAGGGGCACACTAGCATTTAGACATCAGCCGGCACTGTGTCGTGCAGGGCGCATCTCCTTTCTAGAAGTAATAAAGTGGTCTACTGAGCAGTGTTTTGTCTTCTATCGGATGCCTCAGCGGAATCAAAGAACTCGATAAAGTGTTGATATTAATAGTAGCTATGCCTCAAGCAATGAAAGGCAAGAAATGAAACCAAACTTCTTCCTGGTGACTCACTTTTTCTGGCAGGAACACAAAAGTTGATGATTCAAGTCCTGTGTTTTCATGACTTCACTGAGATCAACAAATGCAAATAGCTGCCTATCCCCTGATGATGCTTGTAGATATACTTGAGTTTGGTCCCTGTGTCACGGTCCCGGGTTTTGGATCCACAGTCTTCAATTACAAACCTTAAATTCTTGTCTTTATTTAACATTATGGTTCTCAGTCTCATTGTTCATTATTCTTTGAGTATTTGTTTCAGTGTTTGGCTGCTTTCAGCATGTTCAACTTTTATTTTGTATAGTGTCTTGTTGTTTCCTTATTCTTCTGTGTGTCCGGTCTGTCAGTTTTGTATCTTTGAGTCATTGGTTTCAAATAGGTACTTCCAGTTTTATTTTGATAGTCTTTTGCCACTTGTGCTTTATTTTGTGTTCAACTTCTCTTGTTTCATCATCAATGTTCCCTCTAAGCTGCATGCGTATGCAATTGCGCACTGCTGGCACGGTCTCTGCGCAGAAAAAATCTGCGTTGCGCACAAAAAAAAATCTAACCTGAATTGAAATTAAAATTAAAACTTTAACAAGCTGGAAGTTTTCTGTTAATTCTGCTTAAAACACAATAAATATCAGGTTTACTCACCAATAATTAGATTCAGGTCTGATTCTGTGAAATTAAATATGAACTCAGTTTGATTTTCTTCAGAGAGAAGCACAGAGATGTGTCTCGACTGCAGCTCAGTCATCCACAAACTTTAGGTGAATCTTGTCTGTCTCGTCTCGCTCCGCCTCTTACTGCACCTCTGTTTTCAGGTTTGTTTCCTTCTGCAGGTTCAGACATGATCACAGACACATACATGTGAAACAAGCAGAGTTTAAAATGTTCTCATTTAATTGATTTTTTTTGCAGCATGGAAGAGCCAGTGTTGGTGAAAGCACTTTGGAAGCATGAACCTGTTAAACTGCAAAACTCCTCAAGGAAGAAAATGTAGCGAATGAGAAACATTTCAGATTTTTCTCTATGTCCACTTTTATATTTGTGTTCTATATGATCACTTGGGGAGTAACTTCACAGCAACACTGCAGAAATGACTGAGCAGAGAAAAAAAGCCTGAACTGTCTAACTCTGCATTAGATTCCAGATGTTTTTTTTGATCTTCAGTTTTTCACTGTGAACACTTAGTGACTGTTAATAAAGTGACTGCTCATTATTGGCAGATTTTCTATCATTAAAATGAACTGAAATCACAGACTTGAGTGTTGAAATAAAGGAAATAAGTCACAGTGAAACACTGGAAGTGAGGTGACTGATTAAAATCTTTAGCGCTGATTCATTTATTGTAAAGAGACGTGAAATGCTCAGTGTTCCCTCTCTGCTCCATAACGTTGTGAGACCCCCATGTTGAAATAACTGTCATCTCAGTGTTCAGCACTAACGTGTCATCATCTGAATTACGTTTAAGTAGCAGAAGTAGTAACAGTACAACACATTTAACAACAGGAGGCGTCATCGTGACACCAACCTGAGACAACAGCAATAATGGAAAAGACATAATTTTTTGGAGAAGTCAGATAGTTAATTTTCTTCTAATTTCTCGTGTAATTGTAAGTAAGATTTGACAAAACAAGTGTTTAAGATTACTAAAATTAAAATTTATTGTGGTAATATAAAGAACCAAAATTAGATAAAGTTTGTTTTAATATTTATGGAACTAACTGTAGTTCCAGCTTTATGCAAATATTTCCATCTGCAAATAAATCCACTCACAAAACTTCAGTGATTATGTATTTTTAAAATTTTGTTCTTTAAATTAGTCTTAATGTTGGCCAACAAAATGGACAAACAGTGAATTTATTTTAAATTGAGACTGTGTGTTTCTTGATTCTGTCTTCAGACTAAAATCTTTGTCTCACTGGAAATAGAAAATATAGAACTTAAAAAAAGGTTTATATTTGTTACATTTCCATAAAGGTTTTTTTTCTCCAAAGTTTTCAGCCCCTGAGTTGCTCTGGCCCAGTCATTCACCTCTGACTAAGTCTTGCCCCACGGCCTGGCCAGCCTCCAAAACGAGTGCCCCTCCTGTCTCGCCCTGTGGGTGTCCCAACACCCTGAACTGTCTTTTAGCTTTTTTTGTGCTCCCTGTTTTTGTTTTCCTTTTGTGTTCATGGTCCTGATGGCCTCTTAGAAAAATTATGAATGTGGGCAAAAAGTATCCTGGGAGGAATCGTATATTTATCAAATACATGTCAATAATAAATGGACGCCTCCATCTGCTGAGGGAAGTTCATTTGTCTTAACTGAAAGCTCCTCAACAGGTACTGGCTGTATCTCAGGGTGAGATTGTTTCATCAAATATTTAGATTATTTAAAATAAGACCTCTTGTTTCCTTTGAATTGTATTGAGTTTAATTTCAAATATGTTAATGAAACTTTTTTTGCTTACCTGATTGATTATATTTAACAAATCATCGATTATATTGATATCATCTAGTATGAAACTGAGGTCAAAGGTCAGGATATATTTTGAAATAACTTTTCCACTTTGCTACCTCTTGACTTTTTTACAAACAAAAATAGAAAAAAAGGGAACAGAATTTTCTTTTAATGTATGTGTTCATTTATGATTGGATAAAAAAACCCTCCCCCCCCTCTCCCTGTGTGTGTGTGTGTGTCCTCAGTGAACTGTATCAGTCTCTGCAGTATCTTCCAGCTGCAGCAGTCACTTCACTTTCTGTTCAGTCTGACTGAGGGAGGTTTTTGTACGACTGTTTTTCACTGTGTGAACACATCCTGACTGTTGATCTCATGAACACTCTGACAGTAATAAACTGCTGCATCTTCAGCCTGGACTCCACTGATGGTCAGAGTGAAATCAGAGTCTGATCCACTGCCTGTAAAACGAGCTGGAATCCCTGATTCTAGAGTGTCAGCAAGGTAAATGAGCAGTTTAGGGGGATCTCCATCTTTCTGTTGGTACCAGTGTAAAAAGCTAGAGAGAAAAACATCCTGACTGGTCCTACACGTGATGTTCACATCTCCTCCCACAGCAGAGCTCACTGCTCCAGGCTGAGTCACTGTGATCTGTCCTCTGAGGATACAGAGACAAAAACATAAAGCAGCTTCATGGTTTTGTGGGCTTCATTTCAGAGGGACAGATGTTGATAGAGGAGAGGAGTTTGATTCTCTGGACTTTACCTGTGAAGCAGCAGCAGAGGAGAGTCCAGATGAGGACGCAGATCAAAGTCATGTTTTTGATGAGGAGGATTTCTGTGGCTTCTGTTGTGATGAAGGACAGCTGTCAGTCATCCAGTGTTCAACTCTCAGGACTATAAACTCCCCCAGAGCACTGGAGCATGGTGCTGCTGATGCAAAGTGCCTCTCTATGGAAATGATCTGACTGACTCCATGTTGTGTCCACATACTATTGCATTTGTTCTGTAGATGCACTAGAGGGCGCTACTGTGTATGTTGTTGTGGTATTTGGGGAGAAGAAAAAATAATTAAAACTAGAAAGCGAAAATTTCAGAAGAAATTTTATGTGTGCCTATGCCGCTGCTATTCAGTGTAGTTTGCCATTCATACAGCTACAGAGAGCAAAACTCATTAGAGCACCCATTCTCCACCATGAACTATGGTAAAAACAAACACCGCTCACGCTTCACAGATAACAGCTTACAGTTTTGTGTAAAGATGAAGTTACTTCAGTACAGCGCCGATTTGCAGGCGCTGTGCACACAGGTTCATGAGCAGAAGTCCCATTGTACCACGGCAGACCCGACAATGTTTGCATGAACACGCTTTGAAGCATTACGTTATGGACCACTTTTCACACATGGTTGGTGTACCCAAACAGCCGGCTGTAGCTTTTCAACTCACAGCCCGACACACACCCAAAACAGCCGAGAGCACAGACTACGCCCGAGAGGCGTGATTGCAGGTGCCGCTCAGGTGGGTCCACCTCCCTGCAGCGGCACTGCAGACCACGCCCGCCACACACATCAAACACGTAAAATAAATATTTATGCACTTTTGCATTCACTTTTTGTTTTTTGTTATTTTTACACAGTGTTCTGAATGATGAACAATGGTCTACAGCCAATCTTGTGTATTATTATACAAACTTTGGATGTAAGATTCAGATAACTATTTAATAAAAGCTAAATATTTTATATGAGAGTAAGAAAGAAAAGTATATCTTTGTGTCCACCTTTCTCTGTTAATGCCCTACCTGGCCCCTGGCAAAAGCTTTGCTAGATCCGCCCCTGCACTGTTACCAGCTGTCAGCTACACAAAAAAAAGGAGCTTGGTGTATATTTGTCTGTCAGAAACAGTTCATAACTTCCTTCAACTCATTCATGTCACCTAAGGGTAAACCTGTTTCTCCATCACCAGTTCAGCTCTGATGATTCAGTAAGGACATCTCCTGATTTCATCTTCATGCTCCAGCAAACATCAGCTGATACTAGAAATTAAAATCAAAAGAATTCTAACAACAGCTGATCAAGCTTAAACGTGCCGCTGTTGTTTAGCGCGATAAACAAACAAGAGAGAAAAAGCCGATCATTGATCAGTTTCATGACTGAAGTTTCAACAGGCGAGAGAATGACAGGGAGGCTGTCATGAAGTTCAACATCGGTAACATCGGTAACTTAGCGCGCACACAGCTGTATACAAACTCTGTAGTGCTAGCTAGCACGCAGTACGAGTTATTGTAAGTGATTGAAAAGTCAGCACAACGAAAATAAACTACACCTAAACTCGGTTTATATCTGACCCAAACAGAGTGCAGGTCATAACTTCTTACCTGAAATTCAGTTCACCTCACGCTCCTGCCTTCGCTTTCCCTGATCCACGATTGACCTCCGCGTTAGCAAACACCGGTCGATCGGCGGTAGCCTCACCGCCTTGTATGTCTCGTTCGCGGCATGTCCTTTCTGTCACACACCGGTGGATAGCTGCCCTCTGTTGTAGCTCCACCACCAAACAACTCAGTTATTTTTTCCACATCGACCAGCATCATCGGCCCATATAAACGAAAAATAAGTCCAGCTAAGACACAGACCCTTGCCGAGCGATCGGGCGATTAAACAAATTTTAGCCACCTCACTATCAGCCAAGCCTGGGTGGTTTTTCACGAAGGGTCGCTAGCAGCGCTAGCTAGCTAAGCTAGCGGCGCTAGCTAGCTAGCTAGCCAGCCAGCCGGCTATCAGCAACAAGTAAGAGAACTGTTGCTAAATAAACTACACCTAAACTCGGTTTATATCTGACCCAAATAGAGTGCAGGTCATAACTTCTTACCTGAAATTCAGTTCACCTCACGCTCCTGCCTTCGCTTTCCCTGATCCACGATTGACCTCCGCGTTAGCAAACACCGGACGATCGGCGGTAGCCTCACCGCCTTGTTTGTCTCGTTCGCGGCATGTCCTTTCTGTCACACACCGGTGGATAGCTGCCCTCTGTTGTAGCTCCACCACCAAACAACTCAGTTATTTTTTCCACATCGACCAGCATCATCGGCCCATATAAACGAAAAATAAGTCCAGCTAAGACACAGACCCTTGCCGAGCGATCGGGCGATTAAACAAATTTTAGCCACCTCACTATCAGCCAAGCCTGGGTGGTTTTTCACGAAGGGTCGCTAGCAGCGCTAGCTAGCTAAGCTAGCGGCGCTAGCTAGCTAGCCGGCTATCAGCAACACTTAAGAGAATTGTCGCTAATATGGGATGTCTTGATAAAACGAGCAGATATTTGAAGTTTACACACCTACATTCTCACCTGAAAATATCTTAAAAGTGTATTTTGTGACCTAGAAACACGAATAAAAGACATATAAAACGAAGTGGTGTCCGCCATTGTTTGACTCGGTAGAGGCATGCTATGAATTGTGGGATATGTAGTTTTCACCAAGCATGGCGCCCTTTAGGCCGTACTACTCCCGGTATACCACTAGAGAGAGCCAACACACCACAAATGAAGTCTGTTTCTATGGTGCCAAAAGCAGAATCTTTCTCAGGAGCCTAGAAATTGGCCTAAATTTGCACTAAAATCTAAATATTTCAAAAACTATAAAAGTTATAAACACCAAAAGTCACACCATACTAGCCCAGCTCCAGCCGCACAAAATGATGTAACATATGTACCCCTATTGTCAAAACTGTTTGGCAGGGGAGCGCGGGAAAATTTTCACTAAAATATTAATATTTAAAAACTATAATAGTCATAAACACCAAAAGTCATAGCACACCATTCCAGATCCAGCCGCACAAAATGAGGTAACATATATGAAGCTTTTCTCAAAACTGCGGGCGTGATACGTGCCGAAATTTAGGCGGAAGATGGAGAAAAATAATAATAATAACTAGAAAGCGAAAATTTCAGAAGAAATTTTATGTGTGCCTATGCCGCTGCTAATCTGTGTAGTTTTCCATTCATACGGCTACAGACAGCAAAACTCAGAAGAGCAGCCATTCTCCACCATGAATTATGGGTAAAACAAACACCGCTCGCGCCTCACAGATGACAGCTTACAGTTTTGGGTAAAGATGAGGTCACTTTGTACAGCCCGATTTGCAGGCGCTGTGCACACAGGTTCATAAGCAGAAGTCCCTCTGTACCACGGCAGACCCCGACAATGTTTGCACGAACACACTTTGAACCAGTACGTTATGGACCACTTTTCACACATGGTTGGTGTACCCTCCCAGCCAGCTGTAGCTTTTCAACTCACAGCCCGACACACACCCAAAAAACAGCCGAGAGAGCACAGACTACGCCCGAGAGGTGTGATTGCAGATGCCCCTCAGGTGGGTCCACCTCCCCTGCAGCGGCACTGCAGACCACGCCCGCCACACATATCAAACACGTAAAATAAATATTTATGCACTTTTGCATTCACTTTTTGTTTTTGTTATTTTTACACAGTGTTCTGAATGATGAACAATGGTCTACAGCCAATCTTGTGTATTATTATACAAACTTTGGTTGTAAGATTCAGATAACTATTTAATAAAAGCTAAATATTTTATACAGGAGTGCAGAATTATTAGGCAAATGAGTATTTTGTCCACATCATCCCCTTCATGCATGTTGTCTTACTCCAAGCTGTATAGGCTCGAAAGCCTACTACCAATTAAGCATATTAGGTGATGTGCATCTCTGTAATGAGAAGGGTGTGGTCTAATGGCATCAACACCCTATATCAGGTGTGCATAATTATTAGGCAACTTCCTTTCCTTTGGCAAAATGGGTCAAAAGAAGGACTTGACAGGCTCAGAAAAGTCAAAAATAGTGAGATATCTTGCAGAGGGATGCAGCAGTCTTAAAATTGCAAAGCTTCTGAAGCGTGATCATCGAACAATCAAGCGTTTCATTCAAAATAGTCAACAGGGTCGCAAGAAGCGTGGTGGAAAACCAAGGCGCAAAATAACTGCCCATGAACTGAGAAAAGTCAAGCGTGCAGCTGCCAAGATGCCACTTGCCACCAGTTTGGCCATATTTCAGAGCTGCAACATCACTGGAGTGCCCAAAAGCACAAGGTGTGCAATACTCAGAGACATGGCCAAGGTAAGAAAGGCTGAAAGACGACCACCACTGAACAAAACACACAAGCTGAAACGTCAAGACTGGGCCAAGAAATATCTCAAGACTGATTTTTCTAAGGTTTTATGGACTGATGAAATGAGAGTGAGTCTTGATGGGCCAGATGGATGGGCCCGTGGCTGGATTGGTAAAGGGCAGAGAGCTCCAGTCCCACTCAGACGCCAGCAAGGTGGAGGTGGAGTACTGGTTTGGGCTGGTATCATCAAAGGTGAGCTTGTGGGGCCTTTTCGGGTTGAGGATGGCGTCAAGCTCAACTCCCAGTCCTACTGCAAGTTTCTGGAAGACACCTTCTTCAAGCAGTGGTACAGGAAGAAGTCTGCATCCTTCAAGAAAAACATGATTTTCATGCAGGACAGTGCTCCATCACGCGCGTCCAAGTACTCCACAGCGTGGCTGGCAAGAAAGGGTTTAAAAGAAGAAAAACTAATGACATGGCCTCCTTGTTCACCTGATCTGAACCCCATTGAGAACCTGTGGTCCATCATCAAATGTGAGATTTACAAGGAGGAAAACAGTACACCTCTCTGAACAGTGTCTGGGAGGCTGTGGTTGCTGCTGCACGCAATGTTGATGGTGAACAGATCAAAACACTGACAGAATCCATGGATGGCAGGCTTTTGAGTGTCCTTGCAAAGAAAGGTGGCTATATTGGTCGCTGATTTGTTTTTGTTTTGTTTTTGAATGTCAGAAATGTATATTTGTGAATGTGGAGATGTTATATTGGTTTCACTGGTAAAATAAATAATTGAAATGGGTATATATTTGTTTTTTTTGTTAAGTTGCCTAATAATTATGCACAGTAATAGTCACCTGCACACACAGATATCCCCTAAAATAGCTAAAACTAAACACAAACTAAAAACTACTTCGAAAACATTCAGCTTTGATATTAATGTGTTTTTGGGTTCATTGAGAACATGGTTGTTGTTCAATAATAAAATTATTCCTCAAAAATACAACTTGCCTAATAATTCTGCACTCCCTGTATGAGAGTAAGAAAGAAAAGTATATCTTTGTGTCCACCTTTCTCTGTTAATGCCCTACCTGGCCCCCTGGCAAAAGCTTTGCTAGATCCGCCCCTGCACAGTTACCAGCTGTCAGCTAAATAAAAAAAGGAGCTTGGTGTTTATTTCTCTCAGAAACAGTTCATAACTTCCTTCAACTCATTCATGTCACCGAAAAAAAAAGGTAAACCTGTTTCTCCATCACCAGTTCAGCTCTGATGATTCAGTAAGGTCATCTCCTGGTTTCGACCAGCCGCTTCTACAGCTGTGGCTCCAGCAAACATCAGCTGATACTAGAAATTAAAATCAAATGAATTCTAACGACAGCTGATCAAGCTTAAACGTGCTGCTGTTGTTTAGCGCGATAAACAAACAAGAGAGAAAAGCCGATCATTGATCAGTTTCATGACTGAAGTTTGAACAGGCGAGAGAATGACAGGGGAGGCTGTCATAAAGTTCAACATCGGTAACATCGGTAACTTAGCGCGCACACAGCTGTATTCACCTCACGCTCCGACCGGCAGCCGCCTGCTTCTCCTGCCTTCGGTTTCCTGATCCACGATCTACCACCGGTCGATCGGCGGTCGCCCGCCGCCTCGTTCCCCGCATGTTCTTTCTGGCACACACCGGTGGATAGCTGCCCTCGGTTGTAGCTCCGCGTCAGCGACTACCAAACAACTCAGTTATTTTTTCCACATCGACCAGCATCTGGACAATCCACCGCCTTTCACTGTTTGTACCGTTACTAAAAAAAAAACCCTCATCGGCTCATAAAACGAAAAATAAGTCCAGCTATGACCCTGAGTCAAAAAGACAGCCAGCTCGGGTTAGCTAGCTACCTGTCTAGCTCTTTGCAGGCACCGAAAACATCAGAGCTAATATGGGATGTCTTGGTAACACGAGCAGATATTTGAAGTTTACATCTGGCCAATCCACCACCTTTCACTGTTTATACCGTTACTAAAATGAATAAATAAATAAATCATCGGTCCATATAAACGAAAAATAAGTCCAGCTAAAACACATACTGTCGGCGAGCGACCGGGTGCTGACACGAGTTTCACCCGCCTCAATATAAGCCAAGCCTGGGTGCTTTTTCACGAAGGGTCGCTAGCGGTGCTAGCTAACTATGCTAGCGGCACTAGCTAGCTAGCCGGCTATCAGCAACACATAAGAGAACTGCTGCTAAATAAACTACACCTAAACTCGGTTTATATCTGACCCAAATAGAGTGCAGGTCATAACTTCTTACCTGAAATTCAGTTCACCTCACGCTCCTGCCTTCGCTTTCCCTGATCCATGATTGACCACCGCGTTAGCAATCGCCTGCCCGGCCTCATGTGTCTCGTTGGCGGCATGTCCTTTCTGTCACACACCGGTGGGTAGCTGCCCTCTGTTGTAGCTCCACCACCAAACAACTCAGTTATTTTTTCCACATCGACCAGCATCATCGGCCCATATAAACGAAAAATAAGTCCAGCTAAGACACAGACCCTTGCCGAGCGATCGGGCGATTAAACAAATTTTACCCACCTCACTATCAGCCAAGCCTGGGTGGTTTTTCACGAAGGGGCGCTAGCTAGCTAAGCTAGCGGCGCTAGCTAGCTAGCCGGCTATCAGCAACACTTAAAAGAATTGTCGCTAATATGGGATGTCTTGATAAAACGAGCAGATATTTGAAGTTTACACACCTACATTCTAGCCTGAAAATATCTTAAAAGTGTATTTTGTGACCTAGAAACACGAATAAAAGACATATAAAACGAAGTGGTGTCCGCCATTGTTTGACTCGGTAGAGGCATGCTATGAATTGTGGGATATGTAGTTTTCACCAAGCATGGCACCCTTTAGGCCGTACTACTCCCGGTATACCACTAGAGAGAGCCAACCCACCACAAATGAAGTCTGTTTCTATGGTGCCAAAAGCAGAATCTTTCTCAGGAGCCTAGAAATTGGCCTAAAGTTGCACTAAAATCTAAATATTTCAAAAACTATAAAAGTTATGAACACCAAAAGTCACACCATACTAGCCCAGCTCCAGCCGCACAAAATGATGTAACATATGTACCCCTATTGTCAAAACTGTTTGGCAGAGGAGCGCGGGAAAATTTTCACTAAAATATTAATATTTTAAAAACTATAATAGTCATAAACACCAAAAGTCATAGCACACCATTCCAGATCCAGCCGCACAAAATGAGGTAACATATATGAAGCTTTTCTCAAAACTGCGGGGCGTGATACGTGCCGAAATTTAGGCGGAAGATGGAGAATAATAATAATAATAACTAGAAAGCGAAAATTTCAGAAGAAATTTTATGTGTGCCTATGCCGCTGCTATTCAGTGTAGTTTGCCATTCATACAGCTACAGAGAGCAAAACTCAGAAGAGCAGCCATTCTCCACCATGAACTATGGTAAAAACAAACACCGCTCACGCTTCACAGATAACAGCTTACAGTTTTGTGTAAAGATGAAGTTACTTCGTACAGCGCCGATTTGCAGACGCTGTGCACACAGGTTCATGAGCAGAAGTCCCATTGTACCACGGCAGATCCGACAATGTTTGCATGAACACGCTTTGAAGCATTACGTTATGGACCACTTTTCACACATGGTTGATGTACCCAAACAGCCGGCTGTAGCTTTTCAACTCACAGCCCGACACACACTCAAAAACAGCCGAGAGAGCACAGACTACGCCCGAGAGGCGTGATTGCAGGTGCCGCTCAGGTGGGTCCACCTCCCTGCAGCGGCACTGCAGACCACGCCCGCCACACACATCAAACACGTAAAATAAATATTTATGCACTTTTGCATTCACTTTTTGTTTTTGTTATTTTTACACAGTGTTCTGAATGATGAACAATGGTCTACAGCCAATCTTGTGTATTATTATACAAACTTTGGTTGTAAGATTCAGATAACTATTTAATAAAAGCTAAATATTTTATATGAGAGTAAGAAAGAAAAGTATATCTTTGTGTCCACCTTTCTCTGTTAATGCCCTACCTGGCCCCTGGCAAAAGCTTTGCTAGATCCGCCCCTGCACAGTTACCAGCTGTCAGCTACACAAAAAGGAGCTTGGTGTATATTTGTCTGTCAGAAACAGTTCATAACTTCCCTTCAACTCATTCATGTCACCTAAGGGTAAACCTGTTTCTCCATCACCAGTTCAGCTCTGATGATTCAGTAAGGACATCTCCTGATTTCATCTTCATGCTCCAAGCAAACATCAGCTGATACTAGAAATTAAAATCAAAAGAATTCTAACAACAGCTGATCAAGCTTAAACGTGCTGCTGTTGTTTAGCGCGATAAACAAACAAGAGAGAAAAGCCGATCATTGATCAGTTTCATGACTGAAGTTTCAACAGGCGAGAGAATGACAGGGGAGGCTGTCATAAAGTTCAACATCGGTAACATCGGTAACTTAGCCCGCACACAGCTGTATACAAACTCCCGTAGTGCTAGCTAGCACGCAGTACGAGTTATTGTAAGTGATTGAAAAGTCAGCACAACGAAAATAAACTACACCTAAACTCGGTTTATATCTGACCCAAATAGAGTGCAGGTCATAACTTACCTGAAATTCAGTTCACCTCACGCTCCTGCCTTCGCTTTCCTGATCCACGATTGACCTCCGCGTTAGCAAACACCGGTCGATCGGCGGTAGCCTCACCGCCTTGTATGTCTCGTTCGCGGCATGTCCTTTCTGTCGCACACCGGTGGATAGCTGCCCTCTGTTGTAGCTCCACCACCAAACAACTCAGTTATTTTTTCCACATCGACCAGCATTATCGGCCCATATAAACGAAAAATAAGTCCAGCTAAGACACAGACCCTTGCCGAGCGATCGGGCGATTAAACAAATTTTAGCCACCTCACTATCAGCCAAGCCTGGGTGGTTTTTCACGAAGGGTCGCTAGCCGTGCTAGCTAGCTAAGCTAGCGGCGCTAGCTAGCTAGCTAGCCAGCCAGCCGGCTATCAGCAACACGTAAGAGAACTGTTGCTAAATAAACTACACCTAAACTCGGTTTATATCTGACCCAAATAGAGTGCAGGTCATAACTTCTTACCTGAAATTCAGTTCACCTCACGCTCCTGCCTTCGCTTTCCTGATCCACGATTGACCTCCGCGTTAGCAAACACCGGACGATCGGCGGTAGCCTCACCGCCTTGTATGTCTCGATTCGCGGCATGTCCTTTCTGTCACACACGGTGGATGGCTGCCCTCTGTTGTAGCTCCACCACCAAACAACTCAGTTATTTTTTCCACATCGACCAGCATCATCGGCCCATATAAACGAAAAATAAGTCCAGCTAAGAGACAGACAGTTGCTGAGCGATCGGGCGATTAAACAAATTTTAGCCACCTCACTATCAGCCAAGCCTGGGTGGTTTTCACGAAGAAGGCGCTAGCTAGCTAAGCTAGCGGCTTAGCTAACTAACCCGGCTATCAGCAACACTTAAGAGAATTGTCGCTAATATGGGATGTCTTGATAAAACGAGCAGATATTTGAAGTTTACACACCTACATTCTCGCCTGAAAATATCTTAAAAGTGTATTTTGTGACCTAGAAACACGAATAAAAGACATATAAACGAAGTGGTGTCCGCCATTGTTTAACTCGGCAGAGGGTGCTATGAATTATGGGATATGGAGTTTTGTAACAAGCATACAGATTTTCAGCCGTACTACTCCCGGTATACCACTAGAGAGCCAACCCACCACAAATAAAGTCTGTTTCTATGGAAATTGGCCTAAATTTGCACTAAAATCTAAATATTTCAAAAACTATAAAAGTCATAAACACCAAAAGTGTATACCATACTAGTCCAGCTCCAGCCGCGCAAAATGATCTAACATGTGTAACCCTATTTTCAAAACTGTTTGGCAGAGAAGCGGGAAAATTTTCACTAAAATATTAATATTTAAAAACTATAATAGTTATAAACACCAAAAGTCATAGCACACCATTCCTGATCCAGCCGCACAAAATGAGGTAACATATATGACGCTTGTCTCAAAACTCATGGGGCGAGTTTCGCTGCAAAATTTCAGGCGGAAACTGAAGAATAATAATAATAACTAGAAAGCGAAAATTTCAGAAGAAATTTTATGTGTGCCTATGCCGCTGCTATTCAGTGTAGTTTGCCATTCATACAGCTACAGAGAGCAAAACTCAGAAGAGCACCCATTCTCCACCATGAACTATGGTAAAACAAACACCGCTCACGCTTCACAGATAACAGCTTACAGTTTTGTGTAAAGATGAAGTTACTTCGTACAGCGCCGATTTGCAGACGCTGTGCACACAGGTTCATGAGCAGAAGTCCCATTGTACCACGGCAGATCCGACAATGTTTGCATGAACACGCTTTGAAGCATTACGTTATGGACCACTTTTCACACATGGTTGGTGTACCCAAACAGCCGGCTGTAGCTTTTCAACTCACAGCCCGACACACACCCAAAATCAGCCGAGAGCGCACAGACTACGCCCGAGAGGCGTGATTGCAGGTGCCGCTCAGGTGGGTCCACCTCCCCTGCAGCGGCACTGCAGACCACGCCCCGCCACACACATCAAACACGTAAAATAAATATTTATGCACTTTTGCATTCACTTTTTGTTTTTGTTATTTTTACACAGTGTTCTGAATGATGAACAATGGTCTACAGCCAATCTTGTGTATTATTATACAAACTTTGGTTGTAAGATTCAGATAACTATTTAATAAAAGCTAAATATTTTATATGAGAGTAAGAAAGAAAAGTATATCTTTGTGTCCACCTTTCTCTGTTAATGCCCTACCTGGCCCCTGGCAAAAGCTTTGCTAGATCCGCCCCTGCACAGTTACCAGCTGTCAGCTACAAAAAAAGGAGCTTGGTGTATATTTGTCTGTCAGAAACAGTTCATAACTTCCCTTCAACTCATTCATGTCACCTAAGGGTAAACCTGTTTCTCCATCACCAGTTCAGCTCTGATGATTCAGTAAGGACATCTCCTGATTTCATCTTCATGCTCCAGCAAACATCAGCTGATACTAGAAATTAAAATCAAAAGAATTCTAACAACAGCTGATCAAGCTTAAGCGTGCTGCTGTTGTTTAGCGCGATAAACAAACAAGAGAGAAAAGCCGATCATTGATCAGTTTCATGACTGAAGTTTCAACAGGCGAGAGAATGACAGGGAGGCTGTCATAAAGTTCAACATCGGTAACATCGGTAACTTAGCCCGCACACAGCTGTATACAAACTCCGTAGTGCTAGCTAGCACGCAGTACGAGTTATTGTAAGTGATTGAAAAAGTCAGCACAACGAAAATAAACTACACCTAAACTCGGTTTATATCTGACCCAAATAGAGTGCAGGTCATAACTTCTTACCTGAAATTCAGTTCACCTCACGCTCCTGCCTTCGCTTTCCCTGATCCACGATTGACCTCCGCGTTAGCAAACACCGGACGATCGGCGGTAGCCTCACCGCCTTGTATGTCTCGTTCGCGGCATGTCCTTTCTGTCACACACCGGTGGATAGCTGCCCTCTGTTGTAGCTCCACCACCAAACAACTCAGTTATTTTTCCACATCGACCAGCATCATCGGCCCATATAAAGCGAAAAATAAGTCCAGCTAAGACACAGACCCTTGCCGAGCGATCGGGCGATTAAACAAATTTTAGCCACCTCACTATCAGCCAAGCCTGGGTGGTTTTTCACGAAGGGTCGCGCTAGCCGCTTAGCTAGCTAAGCTAGCGGCGCTAGCTAGCTAGCCAGCCGGCTATCAGCAACACGTAAGAGAACTGTTGCTAAATAAACTACACCTAAACTCGGTTTATATCTGACCCAAATAGAGTGCAGGTCATAACTTCTTACCTGAAATTCAGTTCACCTCACGCTCCTGCCTTCGCTTTCCCTGATCCACGATTGACCTCGCGTTAGCAAACACCGGACGATCGGCGGTAGCCTCACCGCCTTGTATGTCTCGTTCATGCATGTCCTTTCTGTCACACACGGTGGATAGCTGCCCTCTGTTGTAGCTCCACCACCAAACAACTCAGTTATTTTTTCCACATCGACCAGCATCATCGGCCCATATAAACGAAAAATAAGTCCAGCTAAGACACAGACCCTTGCCGAGCGATCAGGCGATTAAACAAATTTTAGCCACCTCACTATCAGCCAAGCCTGGGTGGTTTTTTCACGAAGGCGCTAGCTAGCTAAGCTAGCGGCGCTAGCTAACTAAGCCGGCTATCAGCAACACTTAAGAGAATTGTCGCTAATATGGGATGTCTTGATAAAACGAGCAGATATTTGAAGTTTACACACCTACATTCTCGCCTGAAAATATCTTAAAAGTGTATTTTGTGACCTAGAAACACGAATAAAAGACATATAAAACGAAGTGGTGTCCGCCATTGTTTAACTCGGCAGAGGGTGCTATGAATTATGGGATATGGAGTTTTGTAACAAGCATACAGATTTTCAGCCGTACTACTCCCGGTATACCACTAGAGAGAGCCAACCCACCACAAATAAAGTCTGTTTCTATGGAAATTGGCCTAAATTTGCACTAAAATCTAAATATTTCAAAAACTATAAAAGTCATAAACACCAAAAGTGTATACCATACTAGTCCAGCTCCAGCCGCACAAAATGATCTAACATATGTAACCCTGTTTTCAAAACTGTTTGGCAGAGAAGCGGGAAAATTTTCACTAAAATATTAATATTTAAAAACTATAATAGTTATAAACACCAAAAGTCATAGCACACCATTCCTGATCCAGCCGCACAAAATGAGGTAACATATATGAAGCTTGTCTCAAAACTGCGGGCGAGTTTCGCTGCAAAATTTCAGGCGGAAACTGAAGAATAATAATAATAATAACTAGAAAGCGAAAATTTCAGAAGAAATTTTATGTGTGCCTATGCCGCTGCTAATCACTGTAGTTGCCATTCATATGGCTACAGACAGCAAAACTCAGAAGAGCAGCCATTCTCCACCATGAACTATGGTAAAACAAACACCGCTCACGCTTCACAGATGACAGCTTACAGTTTTGTGTAAAGATGAAGTTACTTCAGTACAGCGCCGATTTGCAGGCGCTGTGCACACAGGTTCATGAGCAGAAGTCCCATTGTACCACGGCAGACCCGACAATGTTTGCATGAACACGCTTTGAAGCATTACATTATAGACCACTTTTCACACATGCATTCACTTTTTGTTTTTGTTATTTCTACACAGTGTTCTGAATTATGAACAATGGTCTACAGCCAATCTTGTGTATTATTATACAAACTTTGGTTGTGAGATTCAGATAACTATTTAATAAAAGCTAAATATTTTATATGAGAGTAAGAAAGAAAAGTATATCTTTATGTCCACCTTTCTCTGTTAATGCCCTACCTGGCCCCTGGCAAAAGCTTTGCTAGATCCGCCCCTGCACAGTTACCAGCTGTCAGCTACACAAAAAGGAGCTTGGTGTTTACAGGAGTGCAGAATTATTAGGCAAATGAGTATTTTGTCCACATCATCCTCTTCATGCATGTTGTCTTACTCCAAGCTGTATAGGCTCGAAAGCCTACTACCAATTAAGCATATTAGGTGATGTGCATCTCTGTAATGAGAAGGGTGTGGTCTAATGACATCAACACCCTATATCAGGTGTGCATAATTATTAGGCAACCTCCTTTCCTTTGGCAAAATGGGTCAAAAGAAGGACTTGACAGGCTCAGAAAAGTCAAAAATAGTGAGATATCTTGCAGAGGGATGCAGCAGTCTTAAAATTGCAAAGCTTCTGAAGCGTGACCATCGAACAATCAAGCGTTTCATTCAAAATAGTCAACAGGGTCGCAAGAAGCGTGTGGAAAAACCAAGGCGCAAAATAACTGCCCATGAACTGAGAAAAGTCAAGCGTGCAGCTGCCAAGATGCCACTTGCCACCAGTTTGGCCATATTTCAGAGCTGCAACATCACTGGAGTGCCCAAAAGCACAAGGTGTGCAATACTCAGAGACACGGCCAAGGTAAGAAAGGCTGAAAGATGACCACCACTGAACAAGACACACAAGCTGAAACGTCAAGACTGGGCCAAGAAATATCTCAAGACTGATTTTTCTAAGGTTTTATGGACTGATGAAATGAGAGTGAGTCTTGATGGGCCAGATGGATGGGCCCGTGGCTGGATTGGTAAAGGGCAGAGAGCTCCAGTCCGACTCAGACGCCAGCAAGGTGGAGGTGGAGTACTGGTTTGGGCTGGTATCATCAAAGATGAGCTTGTGGGGCCTTTTCGGGTTGAGGATGGAGTCAAGCTCAACTCCCAGTCCTACTGCCAGTTTCTGGAAGACACCTTCTTCAAGCAGTGGTACAGGAAGAAGTCTGCATCCTTCAAGAAAAACATGATTTTCATGCAGGACAATGCTCCATCACACGCGTCCAAGTACTCCACAGCGTGGCTGGCAAGAAAGGGTATAAAAGAAGGAAAAACTAATGACATGGCCTCCTTGTTCACCTGATCTGAACCCCATTGAGAACCTGTGGTCCATCATCAAATGTGAGATTTACAAGGAGGAAAACAGTACACCTCTCTGAACAGTGTCTGGGAGGCTGTGGTTGCTGCTGCATGCAATGTTGATGGTGAACAGATCAAAACACTGACAGAATCCATGGATGGCAGGCTTTTGAGCGTCCTTGCAAAGAAAGGTGGTTATATTGGTCGCCGATTTGTTTTTGTTTTGTTTTTGAATGTCAGAAATGTATATTTGTGAATGTGGAGATGTTATATTGGTTTCACTGGTAAAAATAAATAATTGAAATGGGTATATATTTGTTTTTTAAGTTGCCTAATAATTATGCACAGGAAGTGTCACCTGCACACACAGATATCCCCTAAAATAGCTAAAACTATAAACTACTTCCAAAAACATTCAGCTTTGATATTAATGAGTTTTTGGGTTCATTGAGAACATGGTTCATTGAGAACATGGTTGTTGTTCAATAATAAAATTATTCCTCAAAATACAACTTGCCTAATAATTCTGCACTCCCTGTATGAGAGTAAGAAAGAAAAGTATATCTTTGTGTCCACCTTTCTCTGTTAATGCCCTACCTGGCCCCCTGGCAAAAGCTTTGCTAGATCCGCCCCTGCACAGTTACCAGCTGTCAGCTACACAAAAAAATGAGCTTGGTGTTTGTCTCTCAGAAACAGTTCATAACTTCCTTCAACTCATTCATGTCACCTAAGGGTAAACCTGTTTCTCCATCACCTGTTCACGTCTGATGATTCAGTAAGGATATCTGGTTTGGAACAGCCGTTTTTACAGCTGTGGCTGCAGCAAACATCAGCTGATACTAGAAATTAAAAGCAAATGAATTCTAACAACAGCTGATCAAGCTTAAACGTGCTGCTGTTGTTTAGCGCGATAAACAAACAAGAGCGAAAAAGCCGATCATTGATCAGTTTCATGACTGAAGTTTCAACAGGCGAGAGAATGACAGGGGAGGCTTCAGTAACGACAGAATAAATCGTAATATTTTCTCTGAATGTGGCACGATTCCGTTTGTGCGGCAACTCTACGAACTAACCATTATGAATAAAATAAAGTCCAACGTCAGTAACTTAGCGCACACAGCTGTATATAAACTCCCGTCGTGCTAGCTAGCACGCGATACGATTGTAAAAAGTCAGCACAACGAAAATAAACTACACCTAAACTCTGTTTATATCTGACCCAAATAGAGTGCAGGTCATAACTTCCTACCTGAAATTCAGTTCACCTCACGCTCCTGCCTTCGCTTTCCCTGATCCATGATTCTAACAACAGCTGATCAAGCTTAAACGTGCTGCTGTTGTTTAGCGCGATAAACAAACAAGAGAGAAAAGCCGATCATTGATCAGTTTCATGACTGAAGTTTCAACAGGCGAGAGAATGACAGGGAGGCTTCGTAACGACAGAATAAATCGTAATATTTTCTCTGAATGTGGCACGATTCCGTTTGTACGGCAACTCTACGAACTAACCATTATGAATAAAATAAAGTCCAACGTCAGTAACTTAGCGCGCACACAGCTGTATATAAACTCCCCTCGTGCTAGCTAGCACGCAGTACGATTGTAAAAAGTCAGCACAACGAAAATAAACTACACCTAAACTCTGTTTATATCTGACCCAAATAGAGTGCAGGTCATAACTTCTTACCTGAAATTCAGTTCACCTCACGCTCCTGCCTTCGCTTTCCCTGATCCATGATTGACCACCGCGTTAGCAATCGCCTGCCCGGCCTCATATGTCTCGTTGGCGGCATGTCCTTTCTGTCACACACCGGTGGGTAGCTGCCCTCTGTTGTAGCTCCACCACCAAACAACTCAGTTATTTTTTCCACATCCAGCTGTAACTCCGATTCTATGCGAGCATTTGCGAGAGACCAGGGAGGTGAAACGACAGAGAGAGTCCCCTCGCTATCCATTTGCAGCCAAGTGCGGCAGCTAGCTAGGTAGCCAGCTAGGTAGCCGGCTAGCTGTCAGGCAGGACCGACGTAGTCAGAGCACTGTCGCTAAATATGGGATGTCTTGATAAAACAAGCAGATATTTGAAGTTTACACACCTACATTCTCGCCTGAAAATATCTTAAAAGCTTATTTTGTGACCTAGAAACACGAATAAAAGACATATAAAACGAAGTGGTGGCCGCCATTGTTCACTCTGTAGAGGCGTGCTATGAATTGTGGGATATTGAGTTTTCCACCAAGCATTACCGTAACTTTTGAATGATTTGCGCAACCTTAAAAATTCCAAGGGCTCCTGAAAGCAGCGACGCTGTGCCCACCGTTGAAATTGTCATCATTACGGTAATCCAAATAAGGGTACACAGGCTGTACCACTCCCGGCATACCACTAGAGAGAGCCAAGACACCACAAATGAAGTCTGTTTATTTGGCGCCAAAAGATGAATTGGCCTAAATTTGCACTAAAATATTAATATTTAAAAACTATAAAAGTTATAAACACCAAAAGTCATAACATAATAGTCCAGCTCCAGCCGCACAAAATGATCTAACATATGTAACCCTAATGTCAAAACTGTTTGGCAGAGGAGCTGGAAAATTTTCACTAAAATATTAATATTTAAAAACTATAAAATTCATAAACACCAAAAGTCATAGCACACCATTCCAGATCCGGCCGCACAAAATGAGGTAACATATATGAAGCTTGTCTCAAAACTGCGAGGCGAGATTCGCTGCAAAATTTCAGGCGGAAACTGGAGAATAATAATAATAACTAGAAAGCGAAAATTTCAGAAGAAATTTTATGTGTGCCTATATGCGCTGCTAATCACTGTAGTTGCCATTCATACGGCTACAGACAGCAAAACTCAGAAGAGCAGCCATTCTCCACCATGAACTATGGTAAAAACAAACACCGCTCACGCTTCACAGATGACAGCTTACAGTTTTGTGTAAAGATGAAGTTACTTCGTACAGCGCCGATTTGCAGACGCTGTGCACACAGGTTCATGAGCAGAAGTCCCATTGTACCACGGCAGACCCGACAATGTTTGCATGAACACGCTTTGAAGCATTACATTATAGACCACTTTTCACACATGCATTCACTTTTTGTTTTTGTTATTTCTACACAGTGTTCTGAATTATGAACAATGGTCTACAGCCAATCTTGTGTATTATTATACAAACTTTGGTTGTGAGATTCAGATAACTATTTAATAAAAGCTAAATATTTTATATGAGAGTAAGAAAGAAAAGTATATCTTTATGTCCACCTTTCTCTGTTAATGCCCTACCTGGCCCCTGGCAAAAGCTTTGCTAGATCCGCCCCTGCACAGTTACCAGCTGTCAGCTACACAAAAAAGGAGCTTGGTGTTTACAGGAGTGCAGAATTATTAGGTAAATCAGTATTTTGTCCACATCATCCTCTTCATGCATGTTGTCTTACTCCAAGCTGTATAGGCTCGAAAGCCTACTACCAATTAAGCATATTAGGTGATGTGCATCTCTGTAATGAGAAGGGTATGGTCTAATGACATCAACACCCTATATCAGGTGTGCATAATTATTAGGCAACCTCCTTTCCTTTGGCAAAATGGGTCAAAAGAAGGACTTGACAGGCTCAGAAAAGTCAAAAATAGTGAGATATCTTGCAGAGGGATGCAGCAGTCTTAAAATTGCAAAGCTTCTGAAGCGTGATCATCGAACAATCAAGCGTTTCATTCAAAATAGTCAACAGGGTCGCAAGAAGCGTGTGGGAAAAACCAAGGCGCAAAATAACTGCCCATGAACTGAGAAAAGTCAAGCGTGCAGCTGCCAAGATGCCACTTGCCACCAGTTTGGCCATATTTCAGAGCTGCAACATCACTGGAGTGCCCAAAAGCACAAGGTGTGCAATACTCAGAGACACGGCCAAGGTAAGAAAGGCTGAAAGACGACCACCACTGAACAAGACACACAAGCTGAAACGTCAAGACTGGGCCAAGAAATATCTCAAGACTGATTTTTCTAAGGTTTTATGGACTGATGAAATGAGAGTGAGTCTTGATGGGCCAGATGGATGGGCCCGTGGCTGGATTGGTAAAGGGCAGAGAGCTCCAGTCCGACTCAGACGCCAGCAAGGTGGAGGTGGAGTACTGGTTTGGGCTGGTATCATCAAAGATGAGCTTGTGGGGCCTTTTTCGGGTTGAGGATGGAGTCAAGCTCAACTCCCAGTCCTACTGCCAGTTTCTGGAAGACACCTTCTTCAAGCAGTGGTACAGGAAGAAGTCTGCATCCTTCAAGAAAAACATGATTTTCATGCAGGACAATGCTCCATCACACGCGTCCAAGTACTCCACAGCGTGGCTGGCAAGAAAGGGTATAAAAGAAGAAAAACTAATGACATGGCCTCCTTGTTTACCTGATCTGAACCCCATTGAGAACCTGTGGTCCATCATCAAATGTGAGATTTACAAGGAGGGAAAACAGTACACCTCTCTGAACAGTGTCTGGGAGGCTGTGGTTGCTGCTGCACGCAATGTTGATGGTGAACAGATCAAAACACTGACAGAATCCATGGATGGCAGGCTTTTGAGTGTCCTTGCAAAGAAAGGTGGCTATATTGGTCGCTGATTTGTTTTTGTTTTGTTTTTGAATGTCAGAAATGTATATTTGTGAATGTGGAGATGTTATATTGGTTTCACTGGTAAAATAAATAATTGAAATGGGTATATATTTGTTTTTGTTAAGTTGCCTAATAATTATGCACAGTAATAGTCACCTGCACACACATATCCCCTAAAATAGCTAAAACTATAAACTACTTCCAAAAACATTCAGCTTTGATATTAATGAGTTTTTGGGTTCATTGAGAACATGGTTGTTGTTCAATAATAAAATTATTCCTCAAAATACAACTTGCCTAATAATTCTGCACTCCCTGTATGAGAGTAAGAAAGAAAAGTATATCTTTGTGTCCACCTTTCTCTGTTAATGCCCTACCTGGCCCCTGGCAAAAGCTTTGCTAGATCCGCCCCTGCACAGTTACCAGCTGTCAGCTACACAAAAAAGGAGCTTGGTGTTTGTCTCTCAGAAACAGTTCATAACTTCCTTCAACTCATTCATGTCACCTAAGGGAAAACCTGTTTCTCCATCACCTGTTCAGCTCTGATGATTCAGTAAGGATATCTGGTTTGGAACAGCCGTTTTTACAGCTGTGGCTGCAGCAAACATCAGCTGATACTAGAAATTAAAAGCAAATGAATTCTAACAACAGCTGATCAAGCTTAAACGTGCTGCTGTTGTTTAGCGCGATAAACAAACAAGAGAGAAAAGCCGATCATTGATCAGTTTCATGACTGAAGTTTCAACAGGCGAGAGAATGACAGGGGAGGCTTCAGAACGACAGAATAAATCGTAATATTTTCTCTGAATGTGGCACGATTCCGTTTGTACGGCAACTCTATTTTATTCATAATGGTTAGTTCAGTAAAGTCCAACGTCAGTAACTTAGCGCACACAGCTGTATATAAACTCCCGTCGTGCTAGCTAGCACGCAGTACGATTGTAAAAAGTCAGCACAACGAAAATAAACTACACCTAAACTCTGTTTATATCTGACCCAAATAGAGTGCAGTTCATAACTTCTTACCTGAAATTCAGTTCACCTCACGCTCCTGCCTTCGCTTTCCCTGATCCATGATTGACCACCGCGTTAGCAATCGCCTGCCCGGCCTCATATGTCTCGTTGGCGGCATGTCCTTTCTGTCACACACACGGTGGGTAGCTGCCCTCTGTTGTAGCTCCACCACCAAACAACTCAGTTATTTTTTCCACATCCAGCTGTAACTCCGATTCTATGCGAGCATTTGCGAGAGACCAGGAGGTGAAACGACAGAGAGAGTCCCTCGCTATCCATTTGCAGCCAAGCGCGCGGCAGCTAGCTAGGTAGCCAGCTAGGTAGCCGGCTAGCTGTCAGGCAGGACCGACGTAGTCAGAGCACTGTCGCTAAATATGGGATGTCTTGATAAAACAAGCAGATATTTGAAGTTTACACACCTACATTCTCGCCTGAAAATATCTTAAAAGCTTATTTTGTGACCTAGAAACAAGAATAAAAGACATATAAAATGAAGTGGTGGCCGCCATTGTTCACTCTGTAGAGGCGTGCTATGAATTGTGGGATATTGAGTTTTCCACCAAGCATTACCGTAACTTTTGAATGATTTGCGCAACCTTAAAAATTCCAATGGCTCCTGAAAGCAGCGACGCTGTGCGCACCGTTGAAATTGTCATCATTACGGTAATCCAAACAAGGGTACACAGGCTGTACCACTCCCGGCATACCACTAGAGAGAGCCAACACACCACAAATGAAGTCTGTTTATTTGGCGCCAAAAGATGAATTGGCCTAAATTTGCACTAAAATATTAATATTTAAAAAACTATAAAAGTCATGAACACCAAAAGTCATGACATAATAGTCCAGCTCCAGCTGCACAAAATGATCTAACATATGTAACCCTAATGTCAAAACTGTTCGGCAGAGGAGCGCGGGAAAATTTTCACTAAAATATTAATATTTAAAAAACTATAAAATTCATAAAGACCAAAAGTCATAGCACACCATTCCAGATCCGGCCGCACAAAATGAGGTAACATATATGAAGCTTTTCTCAAAACTGCGGGGCGAGATTCGCTGCAAAATTTCAGGCGGAAAAAGGAAAATAATAATAAGAATAATAAATCCGAGGAATAGTAATATGTGTGCCTCTTGTCATAGGCACACATAATAACTAGAAAGCGAAAATTTCAGAAGAAATTTTATGTGTGCCTATGCCGCTGCGAATCAGTGTAGTTTGACATTCATACGGCTACAGAGAGCAAAACTCAGAAGAGCAGCCATTCTCCACCGTGAACTATGGTAAAAACAAACACCGCTCGCGCCTCACAGATGACAGCTTACAGTTTTGGGTAAAGATGATTTGACTTTGCACAGCCCCGATTTGCAGATGCTGTGCACGCAGGTTCATGAGCAGAAGTCCCATTGTACCACGGCAGACCCGACAATGTTTGCATGAACACTCTTTGAAGCATTACGTTATGGACCACTTTTCACACATGCTTGGTGTACCCACACAGCCGGCTGTAGCTTTTCAACTGACAGCCCGACACACACCCAAAAACAGCCGAAAGAGCACAGACTTTACGCCCGTGGGTCCACCTCCCCTGCAGCGGCACTGCAGACCACGCCCGCCACACACATCAAACACGTAAAATAAATATTTATGCACTTTTGCATTTACTTTTTGTTTTTGTTATTTTTACACAGTAAATGATTAACAATGGTCTACAGCCAATCTTGTGTATTATTATACAAACTTTGGTTGTAAGATTCAGATAACTATTTAATAAAAAGCTAAATATTTTATACGAGAGTAAGAAAGAAAAGTACATCTTTGTGTCCCCTTTCCTGTTAATGCCCTACCTGGCCCCTGGCAAAAGCTTTGCTAGATCCGCCCCTGCACAGTTACCAGCTGTCAGCTACACAAAAACAGGAGCTGGGTGTTTATTTGTCTCTGAGAAACAGTTCATAACTTCCTTCAACTCATTCATGTCACCTAAAGCAGGGCTCATAAAATTTCAAAATCCCTGGTAGCCCTTCGGGAGGCACTCTTCAGTTTTTGGTAATAAATTTAAGTAGCCCGAAAAAAAAAAAAAAAGAGGACAATTTTTTGATTGATGTTTTGTTTCCTTTACAATATTATACTTTAATGTATAATATTGTAAAGGAAACAAAACATCAATCTAAAAATATTTAAAACACAAATTACAACAACAATTTCAATCATCAACTCAAATATTTGGTTCTAATTGAACAAATTTCTATGAACTTGTAAGAACTGTACAACAGGAATCAGTCTGTGTCAGATCCTTATTTTTGACATTTCCACTGAAATCACAGGTAAGAGGCAAGTGCAACCAAGATCTAGGCCATTTGCTTTTTGAAGTTTGCAAAGACTGCTAAATTTTGCCAGTGGTAGTTCACTCTTTGCAACATAGTAGGCTGTTCTAAACAGATTTTTCAGGACTTCTTGTTATGCTTGGTTTATTTTTAGTATGCTTTTGCAATTGGTGTTTGTTCTGGGAAAGATATTGCAGACTGGGCAATAATGCATTTCTTGCATTTGTCATGGGTTCTGATGGGGTCTTTCTTAAAATGACTGGTCCCAGTAACAAAGGCGCTTGTCGACTCAGAAATCGAGGGAAACTCACAACACACCCGGCAGAACATGAGGTTATTTAGCTCGTCGTATTCCAGCCACATAAATTCTTTAGTCCATGAAACCATAAAGCTGCGCTTTCTTTTTCCCTCATAGTCTGATTTGTCATAACTTTTCCGTTTTGTGGTTGGCTTTTCTTTGGCTGCCCTTCTTCACCCTGACCTCTCTTGTTTGGCTCTGCAGAACTAAAATACCTGCTTAAATCCATCTGCTCTTACATGCATACTTACATAACGATCAGCAATTCTCTGCATAATCAACCTCTATCACGTTTAAGCTTGCTGCAGGAGATTTCACTTGTCATGTTTGATAGTAAGCTAACGATTGATAAGACGATGTCAGAGGAATTGGTGTGCAATTAATCTGTGACTTACCAATTAGTGCTGTCGCTCTCTACACACAGTTAGCGCAAAGTGAAAGTGAAAGCAAAAACAAGCGCAAATTCAAACGCGATTTCAATGTGTCACATATTGACAGTGGCTCATCGATGCCGATGACATAATTACTCAGCTACATTTGCGAAAGAATGCAAAAGCATTGACATATCTTTCCTCCCATGATAGCCCGACGGGCAGGGCTGAGATGGATTTTGGTAGCCCGATTGGAAAAATCGCTAGCCCCGGGAAGTCGGGCTAGCGATTTTGCGAGCCCTGTAAAGGGTAAACCTGTTTCTCCATCACCAGTTCAGCTCTGATGATTCAGTAAGGACATCTCCTGGTTTGGACCAGCCGCAAAATTAAAATCAAATGAATTCTAACAACAGCTGATCAAGCTTAAACGTGCTGCTGTTGTTTAGCGCGATAAACAAGAGCGAAAAGCCGATCGTTGATCAGTTTCACGATTGAAGTTGCAACAGGCCAGAGAATGACAGAGGAGGCTTCATAACGACAGAATAAATCGTAATATTTTCTCTGAATGTGGGACGATTCCGTTTGTACGGCAACTCTACGGACTAACCGTTATGAATAAAATAAAGTTCAACGTCAGTAACTTAGCGCGCACACAGCTCTATAGAAACTCCTGTGCAATTCATAACTTCTTACCTGAAATTCAGTTCACCTCAAGCTCCTGCCTTAGGTTTCCCTGATCCACGATCTACCACCGGTCGATCGGCGGTCCCCTCGCCGTCTCGTATGTCTCGTTCCCGCATGTTTTTCTGACACACACCGGTAGATAGCTGCTCTCTGTTGTAGCTGCGCGTTAGCCAAGACCAAACAACTCAGTTATTATTTCCACATCGACCAGCATCATCGGCCCATATAAGCGAAAAATAAGTCCACCTAAGACAGTCTGTTGGCGGCGAACAGGTGATGGTCAGCAGTCTCACTGAAGGCAAGCCCGGTGCTCGAAGGGTCGCTAGCTAGCGCCGCTAGCCACGCTAGCTAGTTAGCCCGGCAACATCGTCAGATATAATATGGGATGTTTTGACAAAACGAGCAGATATTTGAAGTTTACACACCTACATTCTCGCCTGAAAATATCTTAAAAGTTCATTTTGTGACCTAGAAACACGAATAAAAGACGTTTAAAAGCGAAGAGGTGTCCGCCATTGTTGAACTCGGCAGAGAGGCGTGCTATGCATTATGGGATATTGAGTTTAAAAACAAGCATACAGATTTCGGCCGTACTACTCCCGGTATACCACTAGAGAGAGCCAACCCACCACAAATAAAGTCTGTTTCTATGGAAATTGGCCTAAATTTGCACTACAATCTAAATATTTCAAAAACTATAAAAGTCATGAACACCAAAAGTGTATACCATACTAGTCCAGCTCCAGCCGCACAAAATGATCTAACATATGTAACCCTATTGTCAAAACTGTTAGGCAGAGAGGCGCGGGAAAATTTTCACTAAAATATTAATATTTAAAAAACTATAATAGTTATAAACACCAAAAGTCATAGCACACCATTCCTGATCCAGCTGCACAAAATGAGGTAACATATATGAAGCTTGTCTCAAAACTGCGGGGCGAGATTCGCTGCAAAATTTCAGGCGGAAACTGGAGAATAATAATAATAATAACTAGAAAGCGAAAATTTCAGAAGAAATTTTATGTGTGCCTATGCCGCTGCTAATCACTGTAGTTTGCCATTCATACGGCTACAGAGAGCAAAACTCAGAAGAGCAGCCATTCTCCACCATGAACTATGGTAAAACAAACACCGCTCACGCTTCACAGATGACAGCTTACAGTTTTGTGTAAAGATGAAGTTACTTTGTACAGCGCCGATTTGCAGGCGCTGTGCACACAGGTTCATGAGCAGAAGTCCCATTGTACCACGGCAGACCCGACAATGTTTGCATGAACACACTTTGAAGCATTACATTATAGACCACTTTTCACACATGCATTCACTTTTTGTTTTTGTTATTTTTACACAGTGTTCTGAATTATGAACAATGGTCTACAGCCAATCCTGTGTATTATTATACAAACTTTGGTTGTGAGATTCAGATAACTATTTAATAAAAGCTAAATATTTTATATGAGAGTAAGAAAGAAAAGTATATCTTTGTGTCCACCTTTCTCTGTTAATGCCCTAGCTCCCCCTAAAAGCTTTGCTAGATCCGCCCCTGCACAGTTACCAGCTGTCAGCTACACAAAAAAAGGAGCTTGGTCTTTGTCTCTCAGAAACAACTCATAACTTCCCTTCAACTCATTCATGTCACCTAAAGTGTAAACCTGTTTCTCCATCACCAGTTCAGCTCTGATGATTCAGTAAGGACATCTCCTGATTTCATCTTCATGCTCCAGCAAACATCAGCTGATACTAGAAATTAAAATCAAAAGAATTCTAACAACAGCTGATCAAGCTTAAACGTGCTGCTGTTGTTTAGCGCGATAAATAAGAGCGAACAGCCGATCATTGATCAGTTTCATGATTGACGTTTCAACACGCAAGAGAATGACAGGGGAGGCTTCGTAACGACAGAATAAATCATAATGTTTTCTCTGAATGTGGGACGATTCCGTTTGTACCGCACGGCAACTCTATGAACTAACCCTAATGAATAAAATAAAGTCCAACGTCAGTAACTTAGTACGCACACAGCTGTATATAAACTCCCGTGGCATTACGATTGTAAAGGTCAACGAAAATAAATTACACCTAAACTCGGTTTATATCTGACCCAAATAGAGAGCGACCGGTGCTGACACGAGTTTCACCCGCCTCAATATAAGCCAAGCCTGGGTGCTTTTCACGAAGGGTTGCTAGCGGCGCTGAGCTAACTATGCTAGCGGCGCTAGCTAGCTAGCCGGCTATCAGCAACACATAAGAGAACTGCTGCTAAATAAACTACACCTAAACTCGGTTTATATCTGACCCAAATAGAGAGCGACCGGTGCTGACACGAGTTTCACCCGCCTCAATATAAGCCAAGCCTGGGTGCTTTTTTCACGAAGGGTTGCTAGCGGCGCGAGCTAACTATGCTAGCGGCGCTAGCTAGCTAGCCGACTATCAGCAACACATAAGAGAACTGCTGCTAAATAAACTACACCTAAACTCGGTTTATATCTGACCCAAATAGAGTGCAGTTCATAACTTCTTACCTGAAATTCAGTTCACCTCACGCTCCTGCCTTCGCTTTCCCTGATCCATGATTGACCACCGCGTTAGCAATCGCCTGCCCGGCCTCATATGTCTCGTTGGCGGCATGTCCTTTCTGTGTCACACACGGTGGGTAGCTGCCCTCTGTTGTAGCTCCACCACCAAACAACTCAGTTATTTTTTCCACATCCAGCTGTAACTGCGATTCTATGCGAGCATTTGCGAGAGACCAGGAGGTGAAACGACAGAGAGAGTCCCTCGCTATCCATTTGCAGCCAAGCGCGGCAGCTAGCTAGGTAGCCAGCTAGGTAGCCGGCTAGCTGTCAGGCAGGACCGACGTAGTCAGAGCACTGTCGCTAAATATGGGATGTCTTGATAAAACAAGCAGATATTTGAAGTTTACACACCTACATTCTCGCCTGAAAATATCTTAAAAGCTTATTTTGTGACCTAGAAACACGAATAAAAGACATATAAAACGAAGTGGTGGCCGCCATTGTTCACTCTGTAGAGGCGTGCTATGAATTGTGGGATATTGAGTTTTCCACCAAGCATTACCGTAACTTTTGAATGATTTGCGCAACCTAAAAATTCCAAGGGCTCCTGAAAGCAGCGACGCTGTGCGCACCGTTGAAATTGTCATCATTACGGTAATCCAAATAAGGGTACACAGGCTGTACCACCCGGCATACCACCAGAGAGAGCCAAGACACCACAAATGAAGTCTGTTTATTTGGCGCCAAAAGATGAATTGGCCTAAATTTGCACTAAAATATTAATATTTAAAAACTATAAAAGTTATAAACACCAAAAGTCATAACATAATAGTCCAGCTCCAGCTGCACAAAATGATCTAACATATGTAACCCTAATGTCAAAACTGTTTGGCAGAGGAGCGCGGAAAATTTTCACTAAAATATTAATATTTAAAAACTATAAAATTCATAAACACCAAAAGTCATAGCACACCATTCCAGATCCGGCCGCACAAAATGAGGTAACATATATGAAGCTTGTCTCAAAACTGCGAGGCGAGATTCGCTGCAAAATTTCAGGCGGAAACTGGAGAATAATAATAATAATAACTAGAAAGCGAAAATTTCAGAAGAAATTTTATGTGTGCCTATGTCGCTGCTATTCAGTGTAGTTTGCCATTCATACAGCTACAGAGAGCAAAACTCAGAAGAGCAGCCATTCTCCACCATGAACTATGGTAAAAACAAACACCGCTCACGCTTCACAGATAACAGCTTACAGTTTTGTGTAAAGATGAAGTTGCCATTACAGCGCCGATTTGCAGACGCTGTGCACACAGGTTCATGAGCAGAAGTCCCATTGTACCACGGCAGATCCGACAATGTTTGCATGAACACGCTTTTGAAGCATTACGTTATGGACCACTTTTCACACATGGTTGATGTACCCAAACAGCCGGCTGTAGCTTTTCAACTCACAGCCCGACACACACTCAAAAACAGCCGAGAGAGCACAGACTACGCCCGAGGCGTGATTGCAGGTGCCGCTCAGGTGGGTCCACCTCCCCTGCAGCGGCACTGCAGACCACGCCCGCCACACACATCAAACACGTAAAATAAATATTTATGCACTTTTGCATTCACTTTTGTTTTTGTTATTTTTACACAGTGTTCTGAATGATGAACAATGGTCTACAGCCAATCTTGTGTATTATTATACAAACTTTGGTTGTAAGATTCAGATAACTATTTAATAAAAGCTAAATATTTTATATGAGAGTAAGAAAGAAAAGTATATCTTTGTGTCCACCTTTCTCTGTTAATGCCCTACCTGGCCCCTGGCAAAAGCTTTGCTAGATCCGCCCCTGCACAGTTACCAGCTGTCAGCTACACAAAAAAAGGAGCTTGGTGTATATTTGTCTCTCAGAAACAGTTCATAACTTCCTTCAACTCATTCATGTCACCTAAGGGTAAACCTGTTTCTCCATCACCAGTTCAGCTCTGATGATTCAGTAAGGACATCTCCTGATTTCATCTTCATGCTCCAGCAAACATCAGCTGATACTAGAAATTAAAATCAAAAGAATTCTAACAACAGCTGATCAAGCTTAAACGTGCTGCTGTTGTTTAGCGCGATAAACAAACATGAGAGAAAAGCCGATCATTGATCAGTTTCATGACTGAAGTTTCAACAGGCGAGAGAATGACAGGGGAGGCTGTCATAAAGTTCAACATCGGTAACATCGGTAACTTAGCGCGCACACAGCTGTATACAAACTCCGAAAGTGCTAGCTAGCACGCAGTACGAGTTATTGTAAGTGATTGAAAAAGTCAGCACAACGAAAATAAACTACACCTAAACTCGGTTTATATCTGACCCAAATAGAGTGCAGGTCATAACTTCTTACCTGAAATTCAGTTCACCTCACGCTCCTGCCTTCGCTTTCCTGATCCACAATTGACCTCCGCGTTAGCAAACACCGGTCGATCGGCGGTAGCCTCACCGCCTTGTATGTCTCGTTCGCGGCATTTCCTTTCTGTCACACACGGTGGATAGCTGCCCTCTGTTGTAGCTCCACCACCAAACAACTCAGTTATTTTTTCCACATCGACCAGCATCATCAGCCCATATAAAGCGAAAAATAAGTCCAGCTAAGACACAGACCCTTGCCGAGCGATCGGGCGATTAAACAAATTTTAGCCACCTCACTATCAGCCAAGCCTGGGTGGTTTTCACGAAGGGTCGCTAGTCGCGCTAGCTAGCTAAGCTAGCGGCGCTAGCTAGCTAGCCAGCCGGCTATCAGCAACACGTAAGAGAACTGTTGCTAAATAAACTACACCTAAACTCGGTTTATATCTGACCCAAATAGAGTGCAGGTCATAACTTCTTACCTGAAATTCAGTTCACCTCACGCTCCTGCCTTCGGTTTCCCTGATCCACGATTGACCTCCGCGTTAGCAAACACCGGTCGATCGGCGGTAGCCTCACCGCCTTGTATGACTCGTTCGCGGCATCTCCTTTCTGTCACACACCGGTGGATAGCTGCCCTCTGTTGTAGCTCCACCACCAAACAACTCAGTTATGTTTTCCACATCGACCAGCATCATCGGCCCATATAAACGAAAAATAAGTCCAGCTAAGACACAGACCCTTGCCGAGCGATCGGGCGATTAAACAAATTTTAGCCACCTCACTATCAGCCAAGCCTGGGTGGTTTTTCACGAAGGGTCGCTAGCCGCGCTAGCTAGCTAAGCTAGCGGCGCTAGCTAGCTAGCCAGCCGGCTATCAGCAACACGTAAGAGAACTGTTGCTAAATAAACTACACCTAAACTCGGTTTATATCTGACCCAAATAGAGTGCAGGTCATAACTTCTTACCTGAAATTCAGTTCACCTCACGCTCCTGCCTTCGCTTTCCCTGATCCACGATTGACCTCCGCGTTAGCAAACACCGGTCGATCGGCGGTAGCCTCACCGCCTTGTATGTCTCGTTCGCGGCATTTCCTTTCTGTCACACACCGGTGGATAGCTGCCCTCTGTTGTAGCTCCACCACCAAACAACTCAGTTATTTTTTCCACATCGACCAGCATCATCGGCCCATATAAACGAAAAATAAGTCCAGCTAAGACACAGACCCTTGCCGGCGATCGGGCGATTAAACAAATTTTAGCCACCTCACTATCAGCCAAGCCTGGGTGGTTTTTCACGAAGGGTCGCTAGCGGCGCTTAGCTAGCTAAGCTAGCGGCGCTAGCTAGCTAGCCAGCCGGCTATCAGCAACACGTAAGAGAACTGTTGCTAAATAAACTACACCTAAACTCGGTTTATATCTGACCCAAATAGAGTGCAGGTCATAACTTCTTACCTGAAATTCAGTTCACCTCACGCTCCTGCCTTCGCTTTCCCTGATCCACGATTGACCTCTGCGTTAGCAAACACCGGTCGATCGGCGGTAGCCTCACCGCCTTGTATGACTCGTTCGCGGCATCTCCTTTCTGTCACACACGGTGGATAGCTGCCCTCTGTTGTAGCTCCACCACCAAACAACTCAGTTATGTTTTCCACATCGACCAGCATCATCGGCCCATATAAACGAAAAATAAGTCCAGCTAAGACACAGACCCTTGCCGAGCGATCGGGCGATTAAACAAATTTTAGCCACCTCACTATCAGCCAAGCCTGGGTGGTTTTTCACGGTGGTCGCTAGCCGCGCTTAGCTAGCTAAGCTAGCGGCGCTAGCTAGCTAGCCAGCCGGCTATCAGCAACACGTAAGAGAACTGTTGCTAAATAAACTACACCTAAACTCGGTTTATATCTGACCCAAATAGAGTGCAGGTCATAACTTCTTACCTGAAATTCAGTTCACCTCACGCTCCTGCCTTCGCTTTCCCTGATCCACGATTGACCTCCGCGTTAGCAAACACCGGACGATCGGCGGTAGCCTCACCGCCTTGAATGTCTCGTTCGCGGCATGCCCTTTCTGTCACACACCGTGGATAGCTGCCCTCTGTTGTAGCTCCACCACCAAACAACTCAGTTATTTTTTCCACATCGACCAGCATCATCGGCCCATATAAACGAAAAATAAGTCCAGCTAAGACACAGACCCTTGCCGAGCGATCGGGCGATTAAACAAATTTTAGCCACCTCACTATCAGCCAAGCCTGGGTGGTTTTCACGAAGGGTCGCTAGTCGCGCTTAGCTAGCTAAGCTAGCGGCGCTAGCTAGCTAGCCAGCCGGCTATCAGCAACACGTAAGAGAACTGTTGCTAAATAAACTACACCTAAACTCGGTTTATATCTGACCCAAATAGAGTGCAGGTCATAACTTCTTACCTGAAATTCAGTTCACCTCACGCTCCTGCCTTCGCTTTCCCTGATCCACGATTGACCTCCGCGTTAGCAAACACCGATCGCCTGCCTCGTATGTCTCATTCGCGGCATATCCTTTCTGTCATACACGGTGGATAGCTGCCCACTGTTGTAGCTCCGCGTTATAGCACCACCAAACAACTCAGTTATTTTTTCCACATCCAGCTGTAACTCCGATTCTATGCGAGCATTTGCGAGAGACCGGGAGGTGAAACAACAGAGAGTCCCTCGCTATCCATTTGCAGCCAAGTGCGGCAGCTAGCTAGGTAGCCCGGCTAGCTGTCAGGCAGGACCGACGTAGTCAGAGCACTGTCGCTAAATATGGGATGTCTTGATAAAACAAGCAGATATTTGAAGTTTACACACCTACATTCTCGCCTGAAAATATCTTAAAAGCTTATTTTGTGACCTAGAAACACGAATAAAAGACATATAAAAGCGAAGTGGTGGCCGCCATTGTTCACTCTGTAGAGGCGTGCTATGAATTGTGGGATATGGAGTTTTCAACACAAGGATAAATCTTTTCGGCTGTACTACTCCCGGTATACCACTAGAGAGAGCCAAGACACCACAAATGAAGTCTGTTTATTTGGCGCCAAAAGATGAATTGGCCTAAATTTGCACTAAAATATTAATATTAAAAAACTATAAAAGTCATAAACACCAAAAGTCACAACATAATAGTCCAGCTCCAGCCGCACAAAATGATCTAACATATGTAATCCTAATGTCAAAACTGTTTGGCAGAGGAGCGCGGGAAAATTTTCACTAAAATATTAATATTTAAAAAACTATAAAATTCATAAACACCAAAAGTCATAGCACACCATTCCAGATCCGGCCGCACAAAATGAGGTAACATATATGAAGCTTGTCTCAAAACTGCGGGGCGTGATACGTGCCGAAATTTAGGCGGAAGATGGAGAATAATAATAAGAAGAATAATAAATCCGACGAATAGTAATATGTGTGCCTCTTGGCATAGGCACACATAATAATAATAATAAGAATAATAAATCCGAGGAATAGTAATATGTGTGCCTCTTGGCATAGGCACACATAATAATAAATCCGACGAATAGTAATATGTGTGCCTCTTTCATAGGCACACATAATAATAATAATAACTAGAAAGCGAAAATTTCAGAAGAAATTTTATGTGTGCCTATGCCGCTGCTATTCAGTGTAGTTTGCCATTCATACAGCTACAGAGAGCAAAACTCAGAAGAGCAGCCATTCTCCACCATGAACTATGGTAAAAACAAACACCGCTCACGCTTCACAGATAACAGCTTACAGTTTTGTGTAAAGATGAAGTTACTGCCGTTACAGCGCCGATTTGCAGGCGCTGTGCACACAGGTTCATGAGCAGAAGTCCCATTGTACCACGGCAGATCCGACAATGTTTGCATGAACACGCTTTGAAGCATTACGTTATGGACCACTTTTCACACATGGTTGATGTACCCAAACAGCCGGCTGTAGCTTTTCAACTCACAGCCCGACACACACTCAAAAACAGCCGAGAGAGCACAGACTACGCCCCGAGAGGCGTGATTGCAGGTGCCGCTCAGGTGGGTCCACCTCCCTGCAGCGGCACTGCAGACCACGCCCGCCACACACATCAAACACGTAAAATAAATATTTATGCACTTTTGCATTCACTTTTGTTTTTGTTATTTTTACACAGTGTTCTGAATGATGAACAATGGTCTACAGCCAATCTTGTGTATTATTATACAAACTTTGGTTGTAAGATTCAGATAACTATTTAATAAAAGCTAAATATTTTATATGAGAGTAAGAAAGAAAAGTATATCTTTGTGTCCACCTTTCTCTGTTAATGCCCTACCTGGCCCCTGGCAAAAGCTTTGCTAGATCCGCCCCTGCACAGTTACCAGCTGTCAGCTACACAAAAAAAAAGGAGCTTGGTGTATATTTGTCTCTCAGAAACAGTTCATAACTTCCCTTCAACTCATTCATGTCACCTAAGGGTAAACCTGTTTCTCCATCACCAGTTCAGCTCTGATGATTCAGTAAGGACATCTCCTGATTTCATCTTCATGCTCCAGCAAACATCAGCTGATACTAGAAATTAAAATCAAAAGAATTCTAACAACAGCTGATCAAGCTTAAGCGTGCTGCTGTTGTTTAGCGCGATAAACAAACAAGAGAGAAAAGCCGATCATTGATCAGTTTCATGACTGAAGTTTCAACAGGCGAGAGAATGACAGGGGAGGCTGTCATAAAGTTCAACATCGGTAACATCGGTAACTTAGCGCGCGCACACAGCTGTATACAAACTCCGTAGTGCTAGCTAGCACGCAGTACGAGTTATTGTAAGTGATTGAAAAAGTCAGCACAACGAAAATAAACTACACCTAAACTCGGTTTATATCTGACCCAAATAGAGTGCAGGTCATAACTTCTTACCTGAAATTCAGTTCACCTCACGCTCCTGCCTTCGCTTTCCCTGATCCACGATTGACCTCCGCGTTAGCAAACACCGGTCGATCGGCGGTAGCCTCACCGCCTTGTATGTCTCGTTCGCGGCATTTCCTTTCTGTCACACACCGGTGGATAGCTGCCCTCTGTTGTAGCTCCACCACCAAACAACTCAGTTATTTTTTCCACATCGACCAGCATCATCAGCCCATATAAACGAAAAATAAGTCCAGCTAAGACACAGACCCTTGCCGGCGATCGGGCGATTAAACAAATTTTAGCCACCTCACTATCAGCCAAGCCTGGGTGGTTTTTCACGAAGGGTCGCTAGTCGGCGCTTAGTTAGCTAAGCTAGCCCGCGCTAGCTAGCTAAGCTAGCGGCGCTAGCTAGCTAGCCAGCCGGCTATCAGCAACACACGAAGAGAACTGTTGCTAAATAAACTACACCTAAACTCGGTTTATATCTGACCCAAATAGAGTGCAGGTCATAACTTCTTACCTGAAATTCAGTTCACCTCACGCTCCTGCCTTCGGTTTCCCTGATCCACGATTGACCTCCGCGTTAGCAAACACCGGTCGATCGGCGGTAGCCTCACCGCCTTTGTATGACTCGTTCGCGGCATCTCCTTTCTGTCACACACGGTGGATAGCTGCCCTCTGTTGTAGCTCCACCACCAAACAACTCAGTTATGTTTTCCACATCGACCAGCATCATCGGCCCATATAAACGAAAAATAAGTCCAGCTAAGACACAGACCCTTGCCGAGCGATCGGGCGATTAAACAAATTTTAGCCACCTCACTATCAGCCAAGCCTGGGTGGTTTTTCACGAAGGGTCGCTAGCGCGCTAGCTAGCTAAGCTAGCGGCGCTAGCTAGCTAGCCAGCCGGCTATCAGCAACACGTAAGAGAACTGTTGCTAAATAAACTACACCTAAACTCGGTTTATATCTGACCCAAATAGAGTGCAGGTCATAACTTCTTACCTGAAATTCAGTTCACCTCACGCTCCTGCCTTCGCTTTCCCTGATCCACGATTGACCTCCGCGTTAGCAAACACCGGTCGATCGGCGGTAGCCTCACCGCCTTGTATGTCTCTCGTTCGCGGCATTTCCTTTCTGTCACACACCGGTGGATAGCTGCCCTCTGTTGTAGCTCCACCACCAAACAACTCAGTTATTTTTTTCCACATCGACCAGCATCATCGGCCCATATAAAGCGAAAAATAAGTCCAGCTAAGACACAGACCCTTGCCGAGCGATCGGGCGATTAAACAAATTTTAGCCACCTCACTATCAGCCAAGCCTGGGTGGTTTTTCACGAAGGGTCGCTAGTCGCTAGTTAGCTAGCTAAGCTAGCGGCGCTAGCTAGCTAGCCAGCCGGCTATCAGCAACACGTAAGAGAACTGTTGCTAAATAAACTACACCTAAACTCGGTTTATATCTGACCCAAATAGAGTGCAGGTCATAACTTCTTACCTGAAATTCAGTTCACCTCACGCTCCTGCCTTCGGTTTCCCTGATCCACGATTGACCTCTGCGTTAGCAAACACCGGTCGATCGGCGGTAGCCTCACCGCCTTGTATGACTCGTTCGCGGCATCTCCTTTCTGTCACACACGGTGGATAGCTGCCCTCTGTTGTAGCTCCACCACCAAACAACTCAGTTATGTTTTCCACATCGACCAGCATCATCGGCCCATATAAACGAAAAATAAGTCCAGCTAAGACACAGACCCTTGCCGGCGATCGGGCGATTAAACAAATTTTAGCCACCTCACTATCAGCCAAGCCTGGGTGGTTTTTCACGAAGGGTCGCTAGCCGCGCTAGCTAGCTAAGCTAGCGGCGCTAGCTAGCTAGCCAGCCGGCTATCAGCAACACGTAAGAGAACTGTTGCTAAATAAACTACACCTAAACTCGGTTTATATCTGACCCAAATAGAGTGCAGGTCATAACTTCTTACCTGAAATTCAGTTCACCTCACGCTCCTGCCTTCGCTTTCCTGATCCACGATTGACCTCCGCGTTAGCAAACACCGGACGATCGGCGGTAGCCTCACCGCCTTGAATGTCTCGTTCGCGGCATGCCCTTTCTGTCACACACCGGTGGATAGCTGCCCTCTGTTGTAGCTCCACCACCAAACAACTCAGTTATTTTTTCCACATCGACCAGCATCATCGGCCCATATAAACGAAAAATAAGTCCAGCTAAGACACAGACCCTTGCCGAGCGATCGGGCGATTAAACAAATTTTAGCCACCTCACTATCAGCCAAGCCTGGGTGGTTTTTCACGAAGGGTCGCTAGCGGCGCTTAGCTAGCTAAGCTAGCGGCGCTAGCTAGCTAGCCAAGCCGGCTATCAGCAACACGTAAGAGAACTGTTGCTAAATAAACTACACCTAAACTCGGTTTATATCTGACCCAAATAGAGTGCAGGTCATAACTTCTTACCTGAAATTCAGTTCACCTCACGCTCCTGCCTTCGCTTTCCCTGATCCACGATTGACCTCCGCGTTAGCAAACACCGGTCGCCTGCCTCGTATGTCTCATTCGCGGCATATCCTTTCTGTCATACACCGGTGGATAGCTGCCCACTGTTGTAGCTCCGCGTTATAGCACCACCAAACAACTCAGTTATTTTTTCCACATCCAGCTGTAACTCCGATTCTATGCGAGCATTTGCGAGAGACCGGGGAGGTGAAACAACAGAGAGTCCCCTCGCTATCCATTTGCAGCCAAGTGCGGCAGCTAGCTAGGTAGCCGGCTAGCTGTCAGGCAGGACCGACGTAGTCAGAGCACTGTCGCTAAATATGGGATGTCTTGATAAAACAAGCAGATATTTGAAGTTTACACACCTACATTCTCGCCTGAAAATATCTTAAAAGCTTATTTTGTGACCTAGAAACACGAATAAAAGACATATAAAACGAAGTGGTGGCCGCCATTGTTCACTCTGTAGTAGGGTGCTATGAATTGTGGGATATGGAGTTTTCAACACAAGGATAAATCTTTTCGGCTGTACTACTCCCGGTATACCACTAGAGAGAGCCAAGACACCACAAATGAAGTCTGTTTATTTGGCGCCAAAAGATGAATTGGCCTAAATTTGCACTAAAATATTAATATTTAAAAACTATAAAAGTTATAAACACCAAAAGTCATAACATAATAGTCCAGCTCCAGCCGCACAAAATGATCTAACATATGTAACCCTAATGTCAAAACTGTTTGGCAGAGGAGCGCGGGAAAATTTTCACTAAAATATTAATATTTAAAAACTATAAAATCCATAAACACCAAAAGTCATAGCACACCATTCCAGATCCGGCCGCACAAAATGAGGTAACATATATGAAGCTTGTCTCAAAACTGCGAGGCGAGATTCGCTGCAAAATTTCAGGCGGAAACTGGAGAATAATAATAATAACTAGAAAGCGAAAATTTCAGAAGAAATTTTTGTGTGCCTATGCCGCTGCTAATCACTGTAGTTGCCATTCATACGGCTACAGAGAGCAAAACTCAGAAGAGCAGCCATTCTCCACCATGAACTATGGTAAAACAAACACCGCTCACGCTTCACAGATGACAGCTTACAGTTTTGTGTAAAGATGAAGTTACTTCAGTACAGCGCCGATTTGCAGACGCTGTGCACACAGGTTCATGAGCAGAAGTCCCATTGTACCACGGCAGACCCGACAATGTTTGCATGAACACGCTTTGAAGCATTACATTATGGACCACTTTTCACACATGCATTCAGTTTTTGTTTTTGTTATTTTTACACAGTGTTCTGAATTATGAACAATTGTCTACAGCCAATCTTGTGTATTATTATACAAACTTTGGTTGTGAGATTCAGATAACTATTTAATAAAAGCTAAATATTTTATATGAGAGTAAGAAAGAAAAGTATATCTTTGTGTCCACCTTTCTCTGTTAATGCCCTACCTGCCCCCCCGCCCCCAAAAGCTTTGCTAGATCCGCCCCTGCACAGTTACCAGCTGTCAGCTACACAAAAAGGAGCTTGGTCTTTGTCTCTCAGAAACAACTCATAACTTCCCTTCAACGCATTCATGTCACCTAAAGTGTAAACCTGTTTCTCCATCACCAGTTCAGCTCTGATGATTCAGTAAGGACATCTCCTGATTTCATCTTCATGCTCCAGCAAACATCAGCTGATACTAGAAATTAAAATCAAAAGAATTCTAACAACAGCTGATCAAGCTTAAACGTGCTGCTGTTGTTTAGCGCGATAAATAAGAGCGAACAGCCGATCATTGATCAGTTTCATGATTGACGTTTCAACACGCGAGAGAATGACAGGGGAGGCTTCGTAACGACAGAATAAATCATGTTTTCTCTGAATGTGGGACGATTCCGTTTTTACGGCACGGCAACTCTATGAACTAACCCTAATGAATAAAATAAAGTCCAACGTCAGTAACTTAGTGCGCACACAGCTGTATATAAACTCCCGTGGCAGTACGATTGTAAAAGGTCAACGAAAATAAATTACACCTAAACTCGGTTTATATCTGACCCAAATAGAGTGCAGTTCATAACTTCTTACCTGAAATTCAGTTCACCTCACGCTCCTGCCTTGGTTTCCCTGATCCACGATTGACCTCCGCGTTAGCAAACACCGGTCGATCGGCGGTAGCCTCACCGCCTCATGTGTCTCCTTCGCGGCATGTCCTTTCTGTCACACACCGTGGATAGCTGCCCTCTGTTGTAGCTCCACCACCAAACAACTCAGTTATTTTTTCCACATCGACATCAGCTGATACTAGAAATTAAAAGCAAATGAATTCTAACAACAGCTGATCAAGCTTAAACGTGCTGCTGCTGTTTAGCGCGATAAATAAGAGCGAACAGCCGATCATTGATCAGTTTCATGATTGACGTTTCAACACGCGAGAGAATGACAGGGGAGGCTTCGTAACGACAGAATAAATCATAATGTTTTCTCTGAATGTGGGACGATTCCGTTTGTACGGCAACTCTATGAACTAACCCTAATGAATAAAATAAAGTCCAACGTCAGTAACTTAGTGCACACACAGCTGTATATAAGCTCCCGTGGCATTACGATTGTAAAGGTCAACGAAAATAAATTACACCTAAACTCGGTTTATATCTGACCCAAATAGAGAGCGACCGGTGCTGACACGAGTTTCACCCGCCTCAATATAAGCCAAGCCTGGGTGCTTTTTTCACGAAGGGTTGCTAGCGGCGCGAGCTAACTATGCTAGCGGCGCTAGCTAGCTAGCCGGCTATCAGCAACACATAAGAGAACTGCTGCTAAATAAACTACACCTAAACTCGGTTTATATCTGACCCAAATAGAGTGCAGGTCATAACTTCTTACCTGAAATTCAGTTCACCTCATGCTCCTGCCTTCGCTTTCCCTGATCCACGATTGACCTCCGCGTTAGCAAACACCGGTCGATCGGGCGGTCGCGGCATGTCCTTTCTGTCATACACCGTGGATAGCTGCCCACTGTTGTAGCTCCGCATTATAGCACCACCAAACAACTCAGTTATTTTTTCCACATCCAGCTGTAACTCCGATTCTGTGCGAGCATTTGCGAGAGACCGGGGAGGTGAAAGGAGAGAGAGAGTCCCCTCGCTGTCCATTTGCAGCCAAGTGCGGCAGCTAGCTAGGTAGCCGGCTAACTGTCAGGCAGGACCGAGGTCGTCAGAGCATTGTCGCTAATATGGGATGTCTTGATAAAACAAGCAGATATTTGAAGTTTACACACCTACATTCTCGCCTGAAAATATCTTAAAAGTTTATTTTGTGACCTAGAAACACTAATAAAAGACATATAAAACGAAGTGGTGGCCGCCATTGTTTAACTCGGCAGAGGTGTGCTATGAATTGTGGGATATTGAGTTTTCCACCAAGCATTACCGTAACTTTTGAATGATTTGCGCAACCTTAAAAATTCCAATGGCTCCTGAAAGCAGCGACGCTGTGCGCACCGCTGAAATTGTCATCATTACGGTAATCCAAATAAGGGTAGACAGGCTGTACCACTCCCGGCATACCACTAGAGAGAGCCAACACACCACAAATGAAGTTTGAAATTTGTTTCAATGGGACAAAAGATGGCGCCAACACACCACAAATGAAGTCTGTTTATTTGGCGCCAAAAGATGAATTGGCCTAAATTTGCACTAAAATAGTAATATTTAAAAAACTATAAAAGTCATAAACACCAAAAGTCATGACATAATAGTCCAGCTCCAGCCGCACAAAATGATCTAACATATGTAACCCTAATGTCAAAACTGTTTGGCAGAGGAGGAAAATTTCAGGCGGAAAAAGGAAAATAATAATAATAAGAATAATAAATCCGAGGAATAGTAATATGTGTGCCTCTTGTCATAGGCACACATAATAAATCCGACGAATAGTAATATGTGTGCCTCTTTCCATAGGCACACATAATAATAATAATAATAATAATAAATCCGACGAATAGTAATATGTGTGCCTCTTGTCATAGGCACACATAATAATAATAATAAATCCGACGAATAGTAATATGTGTGCCTCTTGTCATAGGCACACATAACTAGAAAGGGAAAATTTCAGAAGAAATTTTAAGTGTGCCTATGCTACTGCTAATGAGTGTAGTTTGCCTTTAATGTGGTTCAATTAGTGCCGGTTGCCATTTATAACACTAGAGGGAGCAATATGCAACATGAGCATAGTTTGCTATTTATACCACAAGAAGGAGGGAAATGGAACACAGCTGATTTTCGATTTAAAGCAAAGTAAGCTGTATTGTGATCTCTGTTATATGCAGCATACAGAGATGAGAGAAAGATGCTCCAATTACATGATTACAAAATAAGTTAATAGATATAAAAGACATAAAATAAATTATGCTTTAGTGTCAGGTGTTCAAGAGAAGTTACAATTTAGATTTTACAGTTTTGAGTCGTTTAAAGTGGTAGAAATAAATGTCCATTAAGCGGTATTCAATTTGTATTTCAAAGGTATTTTAATGTGAAAGGGAAATTCCACATGCAAATTATGAAATTTCCCTTGTGGGACTAAAATGTATCATGTTATTCAAACAATATTTTGTACAAATACCATTTACAATAATGTATGACATTTAAACATGATATTTAGATTGTGGTAAATAGCAAAGCAATATAAAATAAAAAAGGAAAAGTTAAACATTCAAGTAACTTTATATTATGAACTGAAGAGTAAGGCAAAAGTATAAATGAAAAGCATACAAGCATTAATGTATATAGATAAACCCAACAATCATATGACCCCTATGAGCAAGCACTTTGGCGACAGTGGGAAGGAAAAACTCCCTTTTAACAGGAAGAAACCTCCGGCAGAACCAGGCTCAGGAGGGCGGCCATCTGTCGCGACCGGTTGGGGTGAGATGTAAACAAATCCAAAACTGTCCACAGAGCTACAGGGGCACACTGGGATCGCAACAGCAGCCATAGAGGGAAACAGATTAGGATGTTCTTCCCAGTACTGAAGTGGATCGGCTTTTCTTATGTGTGCGTTTTTCTCTGAGAGGTAGGTCTCCACTTTAGTTTCTGTTGATGAGGCACTCACGGATACTTCTGGATAAGGGTCATTTGGAAGCAAGTGGTTGGCTGACTTTGCGAAAACAGCTAGAAACAGATAAAAGGAAAAACACAATTTAAAACAATAAAACAAGAGACATCACAAAGCGCAGCTCTTCAGTTAGCAAACTGGCAAGTAATGAAGTTCTAAAAAATAATTGGGAAAACAAATCTAACTTTAGAACTAAATGACCCAAAACTAAATTAAAAATGAAGTAAAAAAAAGAAATTGGCTTAATACTGGTGTCTTTGGATGAGGTAAGTTGCTATGTAAGGTAAAAACCACACGTGGCTGTAATTTGGTGGCCTGTATACAGTTCCAATCCAAGCATGTAGTTGGTTTAAATGGGTTTAATACTGGTGTCTTTTGATCACTTGACTGTATATATAAACCTGTTGAACAAAAGGTGCATTTTAATTTCACTATACCTGCCCATCCTTGTAGCCGGTCTCTACTAGCGTGGCACAGTTTCAAGATCAGTGTAGGGCTTCTCCACTGCCTTCACTGGACAGAACACATCTGAGGAGTTATGAATGAATGGATGACTTAATGAATGGATGAGATTATAGTTTGTTTCAAAGAATATCAATAAATGTTAGAATATAAAGTAAGAAACAAAAAAATACAAATGACCTGTTATGGCAGGGATCCCATCAGGTGCAGTCTTTCTGTTCACGTTTCTGGTCAGCTCTTCAATGGATGAGAGGACATCAGCAGTCTTATCTATCAGTTCCCACTGGTGAGCTGTCCTTGTTGGTGGTAGAGTGTGTTCAGAAAAACCCTTTTAACAGGAAGAAACCTCCGGCAGAACCAGGCTTAGAGAGGTGCAGCCATCTGCCGTGAGCGGTTGGGTGAGATGTAAACAAATCCAAAACTGTCCACAGAGCTACAGGGGGCACACTGGGATCGCAACAGCAGCCATAGAGGGAAACAGATTAGGATGTTCTTCCCAGTACTGAAGTGGGTCGGCTTTTCTTATGTGTGCGTTTTTCTCTGAGAGGTAGGTCTCCACTTTAGTTTCTGTTGATGAGGCACTCACGGATACTTCTGGATAAGGGTCATTTGGAAGCAAGTGGTTGGCTGACTTTGCGAAAACAGCTAGAAACAGATAAAAGGAAAAACACAATTTAAAACAATAAAACAAGAGACATCACAAAGCGCAGCTCTTCAGTTAGCAAACTGGCAAGTAATGAAGTTCTAAAAAATAATTGGGAAAACAAATCTAACTTTAGAACTAAATGACCCAAAACTATATTAAAAAGGTAGTAAAAAAAGAAATTTGCTTAATACTGGTGTCTTTGGATGGGGTAAGTTGCTATGTAAGGTAAAAACCACACGTGGCTGTAATTTGGTGGCCTGTATACAGTTCCAATCCAAGCATGTAGTTGGTTTAAATGGGTTTAATACTGGTGTCTTTTGATCACTTGACTGTATATATAAACCTGTTGAACCAAAAGGTGCATTTTAATTTCACTATACCTGCCCATCCTTGTAGCCGGTCTCTACTAGCGTGGCACAGTTTCAAGATCAGTGTAGGGCTTCTCTACTGCCTTCACTGGACAGAACACATCTGAGGAGTTATGAATGAATGGATGACTTAATGAATGGATGAGATTATAGTTTGTTTCAAACAATATCAATATCAAATGTTACAATATAAAGTAAGAAACAAAATACAATTACCTGTTATGGCAGGGATCCCATCAGGTGCAGTTGCAGTCTCTCTGTTCACGTTTCTGGTCAGCTCTTCAATGGATGAGAGCAGTCTTATGTATCAGCTCCCACTGGTGAGCTGTCCTTGTTGGTGGTAGAGTGTGCTCAGTTGCAAAGACACTAAGATCACTTGGCAAGTCCATATCCCTCACAACCTTGCAGTCATTTTGTGTTAGTGAATTACACAATAAATGGGGTTGTGATAACTGTGATATGTATTCAGAACACCTGATTGGAGGCAGGCGTATGGCTGTGATATGTAAAGGTGATCAATCAATGTGTGTTTTTCGGTAGTTGCAGCAGTAATAAGTTGTGCATATCCTCTTGACTGAAACAGTTCTTGGATAGGTTTTTTTTCCTCTGCTCATAAGGTCCTCATTGAAGTCTCCACAAACAATAATTGGTTGGCAATTCATCATTTCCAATGAGTCCAAAAGACATTGCATTTGTGGTAAAAACCTCACGTGGCTGTAATTTGGTGGCCTGTATACAGTTGCTATCAAAGCTGTGACTGGCGATTCAACCTTGATAACAACAAATTCAAGGTCAGTCACATTTTGCAGGTATTTTCGAGACTCTGCTGTAAGAACTGTTTTGTAGTACATTGCAACTCCACCGCCATTTACCTTTGCCATGTCTGTATGGTTTGTGTAAGAGACGTGTCTGTTGCGTGTGGCCATGTTGTACTGTTCGAGCTGGAAGCGGGAGAAACTGATGATCCAGACAAGTGAGTTTCTGTTATGCATAAAACATCAGCAAGGCTGAGTTCATGGTGGCATCTCATGTCCTCCATGTGAGTTGGGAGACCTTGTGCATTGTGATGGATAATTGTCAACGTGGGGACTGTGGGAACAACTGATTTTAAGAATTGCAACAGTGGTCTTGCATTCTCAAATGATGCATGTCTCATATTTTTGAGTGCATCTGTGATGGCAGGATCAGCATAGATTTTCCTTTCATCAAAGTCTGTGATGTAGAGTCCTTTAAGTGAGGTTGTGCGGCTGAGTGCAACATAGGCCATTCCAGGTTCAAAACACGCTTCAAACATACTACTGCTGACTCCATTGTCATGCCTTGTACTTTGTGAGCTGTACATGCAAAGGCCAACTTCATTGGAAATTGCCTGCGAAGAACTCCTTTTTACTTGTAGATTCTTCACATTTCTCAATATATACCAGGTTGTCTGAGGATCCTTGTATTTTTCTGCGAAATTTTTGCCCAGAATTTTGATTGTCCAGCGTAAGTCCAATGAGATTCACAGTTTTTGGTCCATCCTGTGTGGTTGTCACAATGTTCGTGATTGTTCCAAATGTCCCATTAACAAGCCCATCTTCAACATCCAAATTTCTAATAATCATAACACGCACTCCAGGTGCAGCTTGTATGTTATCAGGTAAATCTCTTTTGTTGCCTTTCATCATATCTGCCAGCAGGACCATCTCACCCGTTCGTGGGTCTTTTCTGTAGTCTTCGGCCTGAATATTTATGATATCAGAATGAAGAGCAGTTACAGTTGCTGAATTGTGTTTGTCCACCTCTTTGTTTGTAGCATAAATGTGTAACACATTAGATGGACAGTCTTTTATGTCATGGATAGCCTGTGTGAGCAAGGCTTTGTCATTGGCTTCAAGAGAATCTGTTTTTTGCTTCACTCTTATCCTGTTCAGAACTTCAGCAAAAGAATGATCATCTTTCTGTCGCATGATTTCTGTCAGGTTGACCATGTGGAAATAGTCTTTCCAGAGATCAAGGACATTGTCCTCGTACACACAGAGTGGTTTGGCTTTTCAAGGGGTGGCAGCTGGTAAAAGTCTCCTACTGCAAGGATAGACATCCCACCAAAAGGCTTCTTGTTTCCTTTGATCTGCTGAAGTCTCCAGTGGATGTAGGCAAAAGGTCTTTAGAAACCATAGATATCTCATCAATGACCAGAATCTCTGCATTTGAAAGTGAAGCTCTCACTTCATCCAGTGCATTGCCCAGTCCCTGATACGGCGGTTTTAAAGATTTTGGCAGCTTTAGCAGAGAGTGCAGTGTTTTCCCAGATATGTTAAAAGCTGCAGTGCCAGTAAATGCAGTCAGCAGTACTGCAGGGTAGGACATGTCTGCTTGGTCACGGAATCTGGGGAGTTGGTGCAAAATCTTTGTTGCCTCCTCATATATGCACTTGATAACATGTGATTTTCCACAGCCAGCTCCTCCAGAGACAAAATAAAAGAACTGCTCAGGACAGTGACCCCACACAAGTTTGAAACACCACTCACGCTTTTCGCGTAGAATATGGATGCTTGGGTTTCATTCAGACTTTGGTACATTTTTCTGACAAAGTCTGGGCTCAGCTTTGGTGCTATGATTGCTGGCATGGCTCCACTGCTGCTACCACTGACTTGGTAGTCTGGAACAATGTCCATTTCATTTTCGTCAGTGTCATGTCTGGATTGTCGTTGGGCCACACACTCTAAACGATCTACTTCAACCTCAGGTGCAAAGGTGTTCCATGCATTGATAAGTGGGCCTTGTTGTTCAATCTGTTCCAGTGCCCTTTCCATTGTTTTGCCATGGCTTTCATAACGCTTTTTGTTAAAGGTAACAATTGGCCGTACTGCAAAACCATGTTTTCGTCCACTTTTGTAGAACTGTTCGGATGTGGGATATGTTGTGTTTTTAAGGTCATCATTTGATCGATGTGGAAAATAAAGTTTTAGTAGTCTGCTATAAAACTTTTCTGGTTGTTTCTTTTCTGAGAAGCGAGGATATCTGATTATTGCAGGTTTCCCTCTTGTTCTCTTTTGAATATAACCCATGTTATTCAAAAGAGGGATGGCATTTTTTGACTCTGTTTGACGGCTGTAGAGAATCCTGTACTCTGAAGCAAATTCAGCTAAACACATTCTTTCAAACTCAGGTGTTCTGGGTCTGTTTGCATATTTTTCTGGCAATCCAGACATCCACACATTTTCATCATCTGGTGCCATGCTTTGCAACCTGCTCATCGGGAGACTCATTTTCAGGGCATCATCATCAGTCTGTATGAACACCACACTGCGTGAACACTTTTTTAGTGGCAGGCTGCACGTCCTTGCCACAGATTCCTGGGCACTGACTTCTCTGTGTTTAGCATATGCCTGCATTATCTGTTTCATTTCATCTCTTTCATTGACATTGGACGTTTTTACCTCCTGGATGACTCCATTAAGAAATTGTGTCATCTCAAATTCGGGTTTAGAGACATAAGACATTATGTACATCAGGCAGCTGTAGTCATCAATGACATATTGGATGTCCATGTTGGCATTCCAGGCCCTCAGCAGATCTGCATTGTATGCATTCACCCAGCAGTCATTAGGTTCACGCTTTAAGAGGATGACATGGCCATTGCTTAAATTGAAGGCACAATCCAAGTATTGTTCATAAGTTAATTTGCATTTGTGAAGCAGCTCAGACAAGTCTTCAAACGAGGAATTTGGGTCACAGAGCAAATCTCTCAATGGCTGGAGTTTTTCTTTGGCCTCTTTCTGTTTTTTTGCGAGAGCCATTCGTCTGTTTTTTTGCTTTTGTTTTTCATTTGTGCCTTTCTCCTTACTTGTGCTATGCTGCTTATCATTGTGATCGTCGTCATCATCTGGGCTTGGGAAAGTGATCATTGTGTGGTGGTCACGGGTAGTTTGGGGAACCCAAACCTACATGACACATTACCTTTTTACAAGATCTGGAGTGATTTCTGCTGTGGACTTGAACCTCAGACACAATTTTGTGAAGTTCAGGATCGGCATTTTGGTCAGGCATCTTACATGTTATGTACTTGTCAATAAATTTGTACACGTGGTCTTCAAGGTCGCTTCCAAATTTAGGTGCATCTTTGACCCAAACCAGTAAATGGATATGAGGGCTACCTCTGGCCTGAAACTCCACTCGATAAAAGTAATCTTCTACTTCACCGATGGGCTGTGCTGGGGACAGGATCAGTGTTGTCATTAGTGCATCGACTCTTTTCTCAAACAATCGCATCACAGTCACAGGGTTGCTTCGGAGAATTTCACACTTTGTGTTCCAGTCAAGTTGTGAAAATCCACTTGTTCACCTTGTTGAGTTTTTATGACCTCAACAACCTCAGGCCATCTCATTTCAGCAGCTGAAAATGTGAGGAAAAAAGTTGGCTTTCCTAACTGTCTGACCATAGCATGCAGATCTTTCAGTGCCTTTTCCCAATAGGCTGGAGTACCTCTCAGAGGTTTCATGAAGCGTGTTGCATCTTTGTTATTTATCAGTCTCTCCACGCCGTCTTTATTTTGAAGCATTCTGTTACAAATTCTACGTCCATCCTTGGTGATTGCCTTACCTTTGCGCAATTGGATGGACATGCTGTTTGTAGCCATGTGTGTTTCTGTTACAAACTGTGCAAAGAATAGGTAGCTTTGGTCAGTTGCAAAGCGTGTATCTGCAGAGAACAGCCGTGTATTAAAATACATGCTTGGGGACAGTTTGACTTGTCTGGCTTCATCTAATGTGTTCTGTCCAGTTGGGAACTGCACAGGAAAGGCCATGGCTTCAAGTTTAGGAATAGAGAAGAAGCCAACAGGTCTATTTCCTTGGGCAGGTGCAATGCTAAATATTCCTTCACCATATGATAAAATCTCCTGTGCTATATCTGGTGGTTGCATACAGGTGTCTAGAACAAGACCAGGGCGAAGTTCTTCCTTTTCTTTCTCCGTATCTTGTAAGGGCTCTCCATTTGACTGTTCAGGCTCCAATAGTTCATTTACATCATGACATGGCTCAAGTATTCCAGCTGTTGTATTCTCAGTGGTTCTTCTTTCTGGTACAATTTGGTTGTCGAAGTTCCTGGGCAGTGCGTCTTGAATATCTGCATCAGCAGTGTCATGTTCCGTCTCGATTATCTGATTATTTGTGGGATCAGCAAAAGTTGCGTCATCATCAATAGATACATCTTTGTATTCTGAATGCATCTCTTTTAGCTTTGATAAGCCTGCTAACACATTCTTCATGTTCACAGTGTAGAAGTGTTGGTATCCTTTGAATCTGATGTGTCTTTTCAGTTGTACCTGCAGGAGCTGGGCTTCATTGCTAGGTCTGGGAAGACAGTTTACTGTGGTTTCCACGTCTGACGGTACACAAACAACAGCCCCATGTACGGCTCTTTGCTGTCCTTTTGGTAATGCAATGATTTTGGCAAACGGGAGGATTTTAGCAATCAGTTGTCGTTCTAGTACATTTAATTGACTCAGTTCAATTGGAATGGGTACTAGTGCCAAATTGTTTGCCACTGCGATGGAAGAGATCTTTCCTCGTTGTAGGTGGCTGTCACAGTTGTAGCAAATCCACTCATGCATTCTTTGTTTTGGAAAGGTACAATTAGCTGTACATTCACTATCACAAACATGGACAAATGTTCCTGTCAAGCAGGTGTCAACAATGTGACTATTTTTAACATACTTTGATCTTTTGCAGTGTTTTACTTGATTAGGAAACAGAGTTCTGTGGCACACTGTACAGACATGGGTGGGTCCTAACTTAATTGTTTCACGGAAAGCTAATGTGGCTGCTTGCATCACACTATTCACTACAAGCTGGGGCTGTGCTTCAGACTGTGGACCCTGCTGGAATTGTGTTACTAGTCGTCTGTATTTCTTCTTTATTCTCTGTGCACACAACTTTTTATAAATGGCAAAAGATGCAGTGGTAGCCATTTTGTGTCTCTGGTACTCTGCACAGCGCTGTATATGGTGCAGTCTGAATTGTGAGTCATTATGATACCTGGCATGAATTGATTTTTTTTGTTTGTGCCTGTAGTTTGGATCCGATGCATATTTTGTTCTTATGTATCTTTTCTGTCTGCTTTGAAAGTCAGCATCCGTGTTGTACCTTTGGACCAGATATTGCTTCTGTCTGCTTTGAAAGTCAACGTCCGTGTTGTACCTTTGGACCAGATATTGCCTCTGTCTGTTTTGAAAGTCAGCATCCGTGTTGTATCTTCGGAACACATATCGTTTCTGTCTGGTTCGAAAGCTGGCATCTGTGGCATATCTTCTGATAATGTAGTGTCTCTTTTTTTGTTGAAAATGAGGATCATTTTTGTATCTCTTCACATTGCGGGCTTTTATCTTCTCTTGAATATGAGGATTTGCATAATAATCTTTGGCTGATAACAGTTTTTGTTTATGGCGATGACAGTTTTGAGCATATTGAGTTTTCACAGCCTGTAATTTTTTCATTCGAAATTCAGGAAAGCAGGCATATCGTTCCTTTTCGTGTCTTTTTTTGTTTATCTTCTTTGCCAAGTCTTCAGATGAAGATTTTTCTTTAGCTTTTACATGCTGCTTGTGACTTTTTTGAGCTTGACGAATAGCTTTCCCACGACGTTGTTTATTTAATCTGCACACATTTCTTGCTTTTTGGGGAGGTTTATCTATGACTTTATCTCTTTCATTATTGAGTTCAAGATTTTCTTGTTGTTCTGTTTGGATGTTGCTTGTTTGATCAACAGATGTTTCAAGTTGATGTTCACAAATTTGATTTGAAGCCATTTTGTCTTCTTGTGGGTTTAAAGCACTTTCTAACATTGTCATGTAGGTTTGGGCTGATTCTGGTTGAGGCACTTGCACAGTGGGATTTGTGATTTGTGGTTCATCATTTTGTGGCGATGTACCTGTTGCTCCTGGTGTTGCTTGAGTTGACTGTGCAGGCTGTTCGTTGTGAGTGCTGAGTCTTTTGAAAGACACAGGCACAAACTCATATCTTGCATACCTGCCTTGATTTTGAAAAAGGTTATGCAGGTGGGTGATCAGGTCATTCACATGAGTGAAAGTGAGCATGACTGCTGTTCCATTTGGCTGGGGTAAACCTGCTGCACTTCTTGAATGTGAATCAAATAATCCATACCTCCCAGATTTGTCACGGAAAACTGCAATGCACTGAGGCGAGACCATGAGCAAAGCATAGCTCACATCTGTTGACAGACATACAAGGCGACTAGCAAGAGGCAACCACCAATCTTTTCTTTGATAAGTTTTGTCTTCTGCTTTCAGGTATCCATACCTTATGTTGTCCATTTTCACACTGTAGACGTTTATGTCAGCATGAACTTCTTTGGGCAGGTCCTCCATGGTCAGATGATTTTGCGTATAACGCCTCTCCTGCTGAAGATGTGTTTTAATCCAACAGTAGAGTGCATCTCCTGTTCAAGCACCTTATCAAGTCGGGCTGTGTTGAACTGGTGTTCCTCATTAAGGTAGGCCAGGAATGTGAGGGCATTACATGTGCACTGATGATTTCGAGAGAACTCTGTGTACCTTTCATCACTTTGACAATGAGTTGCACTGACACACCAGAAGTGCTGAACTGCGTTGCTCTGTAGCTCCTCTGTCAGTAGTTCTTCATTTGTGTTGTGGAAAGGCTGATCAAGGAATGGTAAAGGTGACACATGTTATTGTTTAGTATTTAATGACCTTTTACAAAGGTCATACCTGTACCTATTTTAGGTTGCTGCGGGCCTTCAAACATCAACTAAATTGCAGCCTAAATACAAATATATGAAAGGAAATCCTGTTTACGTATTATTCGTAAGAGGATCTCAGATGCTCTTAAATTAGATGTAATTCATTCACTGATTTCAGATTAAACCAGATGGTTCTGTACATGTGCCATAAAAACACGTTTCATAGTTGTGTTACGTTTTGTAAAGAAATGACACAAAATTCAGTTACAGGTTAAATGTGATTGAAACAGAATACACTGACATGCATCTTGAGAAAAGATGAGTGTCACAAAATCATGTTTGTATTTATTTGCACTGCTTTTCACTGTGGATGTCAATTTATCTGAAGCTTTAAGTATAAAATGGTATAAAAGTTTTTTCAGAACAATAGATATAGAAATAGCTAAACAGACAAGACAGAAATAGCTGTTGAGATGTCTGCATTTTAGGAGTGTGATGAAAGAAATTGACAAATGTACATGTTTAGTCTAACATTTTAGTATATTTAGTACGAGTTAGCAAGCACACTTAAGGTGAAAGACTAAATATCAATCCCGGTGATTATACATAGGGTTAGGCTTACCTTTTTAGGTGGAGAATTTGATGCCATGTGGAAATCATCGGTTGCCCAGACTCGTTTTGCTGGTGGACGAGTTTCTGAACTCTGATAATACAGTTAATCAAAATTAGAAAACCTACTAACAGATTTGAAACATGAAACAGTAGCGGTTACTAAACTTACAAAGCGATAAAAAAAAATTCCAGCTGTTTGCATAACTACTAAGAAATTTGAAAGTGAGTGTAACTTTAAAAACTTTAAACAAAACTAACAGAAGCGAGACAACAAAATTCTTACTGTTTACATAAGGCAAACATGTAACCATATGTCTTTAACATTTAATGGTAATGTAACTGTCCACTATAAATCCTTAATGGAGGAATACCGTTTTAAATTTACCTTGCTGCCTGGAGGACATAAGGAGGTGGGTCTATTCTGCGTTTCCAAGGACAAGCTGGCTGGTGCTGTCTGCTAACCCAGGCAAAAAAGAATATAATGTTAAGACATTAAGAGACCTGACATTTTAATTTCACTTTACAATGCAATGCATGGCATGAACTGTTATGCCAGTTGGGTAACATTACAAGATAGAAATGGTCAACTGCATGGGTAAGTGTTATAAAAAATATATTATATGTGCTCACTACCACATCAGAATTACCTGTTCAGAGCTATATATAAAAAAACCCAAAAAAACCAAAACAAACCCTTTTGTCATATTTTCCTTTGTTTTGGATAGAAATTAGACAAAATTGAGTTAGCAAACATGCTTTAAGTTAAAGACTACATATCAACTGTGGTTATAGACACCAAAGATCAGATATATACAGACCGGTTATACACATGGGTGGTAGGGCTGCTCAATGAATCTACTTTTAATCAAAATTACAATCTGGGTTTTCAACGATCATTAAAAAGGAGTCGAGAGAATGAGTCGATTATTAGCACCTCCCTCGTGCTTTTCTCTCGCGCTGCTCCATGTGGCAAATCGACCTCACCTCTCTGCGTTTCGAACACGCGTCACAACAATTAAGAGGAGCTAACAGAGGGAAGCTCGGAAAGCTAAGCAGAAGTTATTTGGAGAGGAGAGTGACTGCCGTTGGTTGAAAAGAGGTAAAAACAAAAAAACAAAAACAAATTATTTTATGACAATCTTTAAAGCCATTATTCAATACATTGTTATTGTTAAATAAATATTGTCAAATAATGGAGATCTAGATTTCAGTGAAAATAATCGTGATTATCATTTTTGACATAATCGAGCAGCCCTATGGGTGGGCATACCTTGTAACTTCTTAATAGAGGAATATTTTTTGATATTTACCTTGGTACCTGGGGAACATAAGGAGGTGGGTCTATCCTTTGTTTCCAAAGATAACCCGGCTGGTGCCGTCTGCTAACCCAGGAAAAAGGGTATAGAAGACATTAAGTGACCTGACACATTCATTTCATTTAAATGTTCTGTATACCATGCACTGTTATGCCAGTTGTGTGACATTATAACAAAAAATCCTAAACTGCATGGGTAAGTGTTCTTAATTGTCTCAAACGTGTTTTGAAAACTGTTCAACTGTCTGTGATCACTACCATATCCTCATTACCTGGTCAGATGGAAAACTACTGACTGCCTCATCTTGGTTGTGGCCAGTGAGCATTGGGACAGCAGGATCAACCAGGTCAAGTGGTTTCCAGCGCTTCTTTTGTGCCTGGGATCTTTTATTTTTTCTCGGCATCTGGTAGAATGTCAACATAAAAACAGAATATTAATTATTGGCATTTCAAGCAATTTGTTATTTTAACCCTCTGATACATTGACAGACAAGATGACTACAAGAACAAAAAAAAAATCTCTCTTTTCTTTAAATAGACATATTGATAGTGTCACTACCCGGTCTTAAGGCTTTGTTAAGTAAAGTTCCATAACAGTTTGTATATTGTAATTGAGAAAGTGATTACCTTGAAAGTTGGGAGGCAGATTTGTTGACCACGACAGTTACTTCGTTTTGGTGTACAGTAATTGGGAAAGTAATTACCTTGCAAAGCTGGGAGGCAGTGTTGTTGCTGAGACGCTGGTCGAATGCCAGCAGCAAGCAAACCCAGATGTTCACAGTCCTACTTAACACCTCAAACTTTTCAAACAAATCTTACAAGAACATTTGGCAAGGTGATTGGCTTGCAAACTTGGGAGACAGTCTTGTTGCCCACAACAGTTTTGTTATAGAGTAATTGGAAAATTGGGTACCTTGCAAGGCTGACAGGCAGTCTCGTTGCTGGGAGGCGGTCTTGTTGCTGGGGCTCTGGCAGAATGCCACCAGCAAGCAGACTCAGATGTTCACAGTCCTACTTAACACCTTAAACTTTGCAAACAAATCTCACAGAACAATTAGCAAACTGATTGGCTTGTAACACTGAAATGTAGCCTTGTACTGTCTGGTTTAAGTTTCCTACTGAGAGACAAAGAGGAACTTCACTGTTTGGAAGGGAGTAAAAACACTGTACCATCTAATCTTAAAAGTTTTAATTACAAACAGCTCTGGAATAAAATGACATCCTAAACACACCTATCTTTTTCTAAATATCAGCTGAACACATACATAGAAAATATAAGGGGGGGCACTTACCTTGGCTGAATCAAGAGTTGAGGTATTAAAGGATGCTGTAGTTAACGCCTTATAAAGACAGACAAAGAGAAGTGTGAAACGCGACTACAACGCAGCTACTGTTTCATACGCGGTGAGAGTCGCATCTTAAAAGTTTTAATTACAAACGATACCACTGGAATAAAATCGCAGTCATTTTGTAGACATCAGCGTCAAGACACAGAAAAGCACTTTTAAAGGTCAATTTCAAAACCCGAGGAGGGACGGAACGCTCGACTTAGCTGACTATCCGCTAACTGGCTTTAGCATCGTGCGTCAACGTGCGAAACAAACAAAGAAATCGATAAAGAAACACAAAAAAAATCACTTTCAAAGCTAAATTTCAAACCAGAGACAGAGATACGCTTACCTTGTCATAGTAAATCACTTTCAAAATCAATTTCAAACCGGTCAAGACACAGAAAAGCACTTTTAAAGGTCAATTTCAAAACCCGAGGAGGGATGGAAACGCTTGCCTTTAGCATCGTGCCGAAACAAAGAAATCGATAAAGAAACACAAAAAAAAAAAATCACTTTCAAAGCTAAATTTCAAACCAGAGACAGAGATACGCTTACCTTGTCATAGTAAATCACTTTCAAAATCAATTTCAAACCAGGAGACGCTTAATATCCGCTAACTAGCCAGCAACAAAATACCACGAGACAAAGAGTGGTGTGAAACCCGACTACAATGAAGCTATTTTTGAGAGTCGCATCTTAAAAGTTTCAATTACAAACGATACCACTGGAATAAAATCGCAGTCATTTTGTAGACATCAGCGTCAAGACACAGAAAAGCACTTTTAAAGGTCAATTTCAAAACCCGAGGAGGGACGGAAACGCTCGACTTAGCTGACTATCCGCTAACTGGCTTTAGCATCGTGCCGAACGTGCCGAAACAAAGAAATCGATAAAGAAACACATAAAAAAAAAAATCACTTTCAAAGCTAAATTTCAAACCAGAGACAGAGATACGCTTACCTTGTCATAGTAAATCACTTTCAAAATCAATTTCAAACCGGTCAAGACACAGAAAAGCACTTTTAAAGGTCAATTTCAAAACCCGAGGAGGGACGGAAACGCTTGCCTTTAGCATCGTGCCGAAACAAAGAAATCGATAAAGAAACACACAAAAAAAATCACTTTCAAAGCTAAATTTCAAACCAGAGACAGAGATACCCCAGATAGCAAGGAAACATTGAAACAATGTTGAGTCAATATCAGGCGACGTCATTGAAGCAACGTTGAAGTGTGACGTTGACCCAACGTCACTCTTGCACCCATTTTTAACGTTGAAACAACGTCAGGTTTTGATGTTGAATCAATGTTGAAACCTGACATTGATTCTACGTTATATTTTCTAACACTGTTGACATTGAAACAATGTCAGATTCTGATATTGAAACACTGTTGAGCTATGGTATTGATTTTCCACCTCTTTCGCACAGTTGCTTTTTATTGAAAAAAAAAAAAACAAAAACAAAAAAGGTCAATAGACATGTATCATTTGCAAAATACTTTATTAAAAGACAAAGTTTCCTATTTACATTTCTATGTTTCACGTCACTTTTTATCATTTACTCCGGGATGGGGATGGATGATGTGCGTCCCTGCGCCGCCACCGCACGATCTGGAGCATATCTGAGCCATTTCTGGACTGCTTGAGCAAAGACCAACTCAGACATAGAGTTCGCCCCACCTGCTGCGCCAGGCCATCTAGGACAAAAATAGACACACACACAAAAAACAAAAGACAAAAAAGGGCATTAGAGCACATGAATAAGCTCTTGTTAATTGTCTTCAGCAGGGAGAAAGTATGTAAACCCCTAGGCTGATAAACATGAAAGTCACCAGGCGGAAATCAGCAAACTGCCGCATTTGATTCCCAAAGAGCTATAAGCTGAAAATGTGATATGTCTTAGCATGGTGTGTTTTTTTTTTTTTTTAAAGGATACACGTGTATCCTTTAAAAAAAAAAAAAAACATGGGGTCCTCGGGCTGTACAAAGTGTACAACCCGAGGACAAAACAAGTTAAAAACCAAAGACTCCATCTCCAGATTAACCGGACATGAAAGTCTTGTTATTAAGAAAGACAAAGTAATATAGCAAAAACCAGACATAGGAAATGTGAAACGCACCCAGCACATCAATTGATCCCTTTATTGTTCACTTTAGGCTCATAAAACTACAATAAATGTTAAAACTTACCAAATATGCATCTGCACAGCGCTGTCTCTTTAAATGCCCTTTTTGCTTTGTCTGGTCCTTGGTTTTTTTCCCTGCCCAGTTGAGTACAGAGGCCAGCTCCTTTGTAATGGCATAAACCATTACACGGCGGACTCGCACCTCCAGTGTGGTCCAGCAGCACCAATCAACGCAAAGCGTCTCACCTATAGACACATTTTATGAGATGGAATTAGCGTGTCTCATGTCTTAAATGTGTATGCAAGTGCTTGTGTGTTTACTTCATGTAATTGATGATAGAAACATGTCATTTAGTTTTCCCTAAAGCCTGATTTTCAAGTCATACAAAGAATAAACCAAAGTATTGGCAGTACAATGTATTTCTATTCCCTTTGTTGGATATTCATTTGTTAGTTCTTGTAACTGCTAAAAGTGTTTACTAGTTTTTGCCTGTCACATATATTTGTTATACCATGTAAACTGTGAAATTCCAAGATTTTCAAACTTGCCTTGTAATAGTGGCCTCACAGAGTCTCTGGAATCTACAAAAAAAAAAAAAAAAAAATCACAACAAGATGACATTCAGGAGTATAAATTGGGGATTTTTTTAGATAAGAGTACAATGACATTGTGATGCAGCTTTAAAGCTTTTTTAAAAGCATACCATCTATAGGGAAGACATCAGACTCTGCATGCTGGCGAGATCGCAAAGCTGTGTCGGTTTGTGCCGGAGTGGCGAAAGGTGCCGGAAGCTGGGTGGGGCATTATGATGGTTGCTATCAGTGGTCTGGGGGGCAGACTGTGGAGTGATGAGGGCTGTTTAGAAAAAGATAATTTTTTAAGTATTTAAGAATACAGACAACTTGTCAGAAAAGTTTCCTCGTGTCAGACACAGATATGTACACAGACACTAGTCAGTATTTTATTACCTGGTATTTTCACTCGAGGGGCCTGGGGAAACCGTTTTTTTGTAGGCTGCTCATCCTCTGAGTCCATATATGTGTACAGGGGATTTGGTCTAAAGAAAAGAAATTAAAAACGGTCTTAAGTAATTGTAAATATGCTTTTGGCATATTGTTTCCTAAAGTTAGTTTGATTTCTAACAACACACACAGGAAACAGAGACATGCAAGAAGGTACAGTATACAATGAATTTTTGAAGTGCACAAGTGTACACGGCTTTGCATTTTTAAAAGTTTACAAACTTCCACTTTTTGGACTATATTATGTGGTGATATTGCAGTATGCAAGCACCACAGATATGTATAAAAGACAAGATCATAAATTCTTAACAATCAAAGATATGTTTGTGAATAAAAAGGTTTTACTTGTGCTTTCTTTTAAGCCTGGTCTGGGTTTCTTCTTCGGACTGAAGGTCAGACGTATCACAGCGTTCACGTGGATATCTCTGACGACTGCGTTCTGCTTCGTGAAATGTGCCTGGAAATACAAACACAACGTACGGCCAGACATACATTACGTGTGGACAAAAGGTGCAAACGCATAGAAAAATCAGCGGTTTCAAAAATACGCTGGTACATGTGGACGTAGCCTTATTCATTATACAAGGCACAAACGGAAAGTCATGTACGCGTGCAACATACAGTCACGTGGGCATGCTGCGTGAGCATTCAAACTGAGTCTAAAGTTTTCGTGTGCGAATTGAAGCGAGTGCTCTCCAATCATCAAAAGTAACAAAGTCATTGAACACGTTTATACAGTTAACTTTACGTTTATCAATCATATATCACAGATTTAGAATTTTTTGTAGTACTAAGCAACTACAGAGCGAAAGTCTGGGTCAAGCGCCTTTGTTCCAAGAACAAAGGAAACCTCGAAGCGTTAAAGCTAGCTTTGTAAGGGAATATAACGAAGAAATTATGAAACGAAAATCTTTTCTTTCTTGATATACTTTGTTCGCAGTGCAATTTATTTGTTGACGGATTGCAAGAAGTAGACACAATTTCGGACGTAAATAACAGTAAAAAAAAACTCGTTAATGTACAACATTAACGAGTTTTTTACTGTTATTCAAATGTAAACATGGAAATAACGAGTAGGAAAAAAAAATCATTCATTCTTACCTTATACTAATCGTGGTGCAGGCCAGCGCAGTGCATGAACTGATGCCTTCTCCGGTCAATTTCGCTGAGAGTAAATCAAATGTCCCGCTCTACTGTAGAAGACAATGAATACCTGGGGGGATGTACCAATGTGAGAGGGGTGCTGCGGAATAGTCCAAGTGATCGCTGCTTTAATTTCCCGGTCAACTATACATAAATTGCACGTGAGACACGATTTTTTAAAGCTGGTGAACTAGACCAAGTCATTGATAACAAATGAACAATAAATCTACTTTCTCTGGTACTTTATACCCGATCAGTTGCAATGCAATTTAATGCTCAACTACAAATCGATGGTTTTGATGGTGACCGGAGCCGAATGATCGTCAACTATAAATAGAGCGTTTTCTCGACGTTGTTGTTGTCACCTGGTCGACTATAAATAGATCAAATATCAATGACAAAAAACAACGGTGAATCAACATCGTTACAACGTCTCTATAGTAAGACCGTCGGTTTACCACAGTATTTCAATGTTGTTACAACATTGGCATTTCAACCCCGACCATATACGACGGTTCGGATGAAAAATCAACATAGATTCAATGTCGTCTTGCTATCTGGGACGCTTACCTTGTCATAGTAAATCACTTTCAAAATCAATTTCAAACCAGGAGACGCTTAATATCCGCTAACTAGCCAGCAACAAAATACCACGAGACAAAGAGTGGTGTGAAACCCGACTACAATGAAGCTATTTTTTGAGAGTCGCATCTTAAAAGTTTCAATTACAAACGATACCACTGGAATAAAATCGCAGTCATTTTGTAGACATCAGCGTCAAGACACAGAAAAGCACTTTTAAAGGTCAATTTCAAAACCCGAGGAGGGACGGAAACGCTCGACTTAGCTGACTATCCGCTAACTGGCTTTAGCATCGTGCCGAACGTGCCGAAACAAAGAAATCGATAAAGAAACACATAAAAAAAAATCACTTTCAAAGCTAAATTTCAAACCAGAGACAGAGATACGCTTACCTTGTCATAGTAAATCACTTTCAAAATCAATTTCAAACCGGTCAAGACACAGAAAAGCACTTTTAAAGGTCAATTTCAAAACCCGAGGAGGGACGGAAACGCTTGCCTTTAGCATCGTGCCGAAACAAAGAAATCGATAAAGAAACACACAAAAAAAATCACTTTCAAAGCTAAATTTCAAACCAGAGACAGAGATACGCTTACCTTGTCATAGTAAATCACTTTCAAAATCAATTTCAAACCGGGAGACGCTTAATATCCGCTAACTAGCCAGCAACAAAATACCACGAGACAAAGAGTGGTGTGAAACCCGACTACAATGAAGCTATTTTTTGAGAGTCGCATCTTAAAAGTTTCAATTACAAACGATACCACTGGAATAAAATCGCAGTCATTTTGTAGACATCAGCGTCAAGACACAGAAAAGCACTTTTAAAGGTCAATTTCAAAACCCGAGGAGGGACGGAAACGCTCGACTTAGCTGACTATCCGCTAACTGGCTTTAGCATCGTGCCGAACGTGCCGAAACAAAGAAATCGATAAAGAAGCACATAAAAAAAATCACTTTCAAAGCTAAATTTCAAACCAGAGACAGAGAGATACACTTACCTTGTAAAAGCTTACGGTGTGTCTTAACAAACACTTCAGAAAATCACTGTAAGTTCAAGTCCAAAGCGGAGGAGGGGGGAAAGACGCGTTACCGGTTAAACGATAGCCACGTTGTCTTAGAAAATCACGTCTACGGTCAATTTCAAAGCGGAGGAGGGGCGAAGAGACGCGCGCCATTGATAGTGTCGTCATTGCGTAGTGTCGTCATACGCTAGCGGTGCTAGCGGCGCTAGCTAGCTAGCTAGCCGGCTATCAGCAACACGTAAGAGAATTGTCGCTAATATGGGATGTCTTGATAAAACGAGCAGATATTTGAAGTTTACACACCTACATTCTCGCCTGAAAATATCTTAAAAGTTTATTTTGTGACCTAGAAACACGAGTAAAAGACATATAAAACGAAGTGGTGTCCGCCATTGTTTAACTCGGCAGAGGGGTGCTATGAATTATGGGATATGGAGTTTTGTAACAAGCCTACAGATTTTCAGCCGTACTACTCCCGGTATACCACTAGAGAGAGCCAACCCACCACAAATAAAGTCTGTTTCTATGGAAATTGGCCTAAATTTGCACTAAAATCTAAATATTTCAAAAACTATAAAAGTTATAAATACCAAAAGTGTATACCATACTAGTCCAGCTCCAGCCGCACAAAATGATCTAACATATGTAACCCTATTGTCAAAACTGTTAGGCAGAGGAGCGCGGGAAAATTTTCACAAAAATATTAATATTTAAAAAACTATAATAGTCATAAACACCAAAAGTCATAGCACACCATTCCTGATCCAGCCGCACAAAATGAGGTAACATATATGAAGCTTGTCTCAAAACTGCGGGGCGAGATTCGCTGCAAAATTTCAGGCGGAAACTGAAGAATAATAATAATAATAATAAATCCGAGGAATAGTAATATGTGTGCCTCTTGTCATAGGCACACATAATAATAAATCCGACGAATAGTAATATGTGTGCCTCTTGTCATAGGCACACATAATAAATCCGACGAATAGTAATATGTGTGCCTCTTGGCATAGGCACACATAATAATAAATCCGACGAATAGTAATATGTGTGCCTCTTGTCATAGGCACACATAATAATAATAATAAGAATAATAAATCCGAGGAATAGTAATATGTGTGCCTCTTGGCATAGGCACACATAATAATAATAATAATAAATCCGACGAATAGTAATATGTGTGCCTCTTGTCATAGGCACACATAATAATAAATCCGACGAATAGTAATATGTGTGCCTCTTTCCATAGGCACACATAATAATAATAATAAGAATAATAAATCCGACGAATAGTAATATGTGTGCCTCTTGGCATAGGCACACATAAAAAGAGTTATCTCTGGTGATCTTCTGTTCCTACCTGTATGTGTTGTAATGCCTGCTGAAACCACACAACACTCAAACAGGGACTTGGATCAATCTGATGATGAAGTTTATGAACTAATCAAACACTTCATGATAATGATGAGAATCAAAACGTTAAAGCACATTTGTGGGGACTAATGATGTAAATGGATCAACGCTAATTTAATATTTAGTCTGAATGAATTTTAGAGGAGAAATGTTACTTCCCAAATTATCTTTGATACAATATAGGAAAACAAACGAACAAAAAAACAGCAAAATGAACTTTCAATTCTTTAGTTTAAGCCATGACATGGATTAATTTACTTGATGTGAAATGTGAAATATTTGGCCCATAATAGAGACAGCATTTTTTCCCGGGGGCGCTCCACTGTGTGCTCTTGTTTTACTGAGTTTACTCAGTTTTAATGTGCATGAGTTACTGGAGTTACTGGTGCTGAGGTTATTTGTGTTCTTTTATCTCCGTTTCCTTTTGAGCACTGTCAAAAACTTCAAATGTTCAAAATAGGTTACAAGGAGGGAGTTAGCACAAGACGTTTACGTAAATATAAAATAATTTATTAAACGTAACCGAACCAAGACACAAAGATCACCAGTAGTTTGATGTCAGATGGAGTGAAAAACAGAGACTCAGCAGCTTATATGGAAATTTTTCTTGTCAAAATGCAAAGATTTTAATGCAATGCAATGCAAAAATGCAACAAGTACATTTTTGCACGACTTCTGTTTGAGGACTTCTCCTCTGGTTTTAATAAGGTGCAGCCTCATATTCTGATGGAGGGACTTGCCTCTGATTTTAAACTCCCAGACCAGCTCCTGATGCTGATTTTAAACTTTCATACTGAAAGAGTTCAGCAGCTCCTCGTTAACAGACAAATGAAATGTGTAGAGCTGTGGTTCACCTCAGGGCTGTTGCTGGGTCTACACTCGCAGGCCCCGCTGGTTCAGATACTTATTCCCGTGAAGAAAGCAAGACAAACAGCTCAACCGGTTTTATCTTGCAGTGCAAGGGAAGCCTGGTCGGAACCAGGCTCTTGGAGCTGAACGCTCCTCACCTGTTTCCCAGCCAACTTCGACCCCAGCCTCCACTCGCAGTCCTTTTATTCAAATGACACAACCCCCCATTTTAAACACATAAGTGGTGTGTCATAACAGTTAAAGTATTGTGTGTGTGTGTATGCATGTGTGAGCACGTGTGTGTGTGTGTGTTAGTATTAGAGATGGCACGATACCACTTTTTTATGTCCGATACCGATACCGATATCATAAATTTGGATATCTGCCGATTCCGATATGAATCCGATATAGTGTGTTTTTTAATCAATAAAACTGTTTTGTTAATATCTTGCTGCTTTTTGTATAAGTTCATACTCAAGTTAAACAAAAAAAACACTAAAGCTATTCTGTTATACCTGTATGCAAAAAATACACTGCACCCAAAATATTTCATAGTTCAGCAACACTGATCAATCTAATAAACTTAAACCTGCTCCATCCTCCCTATTCTGGTATTTTAAAGAGTAAGCAACATAACCAATAGGGGTGTAAAACTCCCAGCAAAAAAAAATAAAATAAGGAACCACCCACCCCCCACCTCATGATGCTTAATTGATGTAATCAACTTTAATTTGATGCAGTGTGAAAAAAAATGCCCAGAAATAAATTATTTTTCAAGAATAATTAAATAGATTCAACATCTTTCTTCAACAGAATTGCAGACTGCACAGATCGTACCTTCCCAAAGGAAAAAGTACTATAGCTTACTAGGGTATATTAGACTTAACAGTTACTATATACAGTAATGGACTTCTATACATTTTACATCAGATTAAAACTTTGGGTGTAAGATTCGGATAATTATTTATTAAAAGCGAGACATTTTAAATGAGAATAAGAAAGAAAAGTATTACTTTGTGCCCCCCTTTTCCCTGTTCATGCCCTATCGGCCCCCCTGGCTAAACTTTGCTAGAACCGCCCCTGCACAGTTACCAGCCGCCAGAAAAGGATCCTGGTGTAGAAAGTAATATTAAATACATTCTAACAACAGATTATCAAGCTTAAATGTGCTGCTGTTGTTCAGCCGCTGGTTTCCTCTTTCTGGTGCAAAGTGGGCAATAAACAAACAAGAGAGACGGACTCGCGACAGAAAAGCCGATCAGCTGATCATTGATCAGTTTCATGATTGAAGTAGCAGCAGGAGGGAGAGAGAGAGGCAGTCGCTCCATATATCGGTTGTTAAGCTTAACGCGGGAATGCTTTACAAACATTCACAGATGAACTTACACACTTGCTTTACTTCTCTCTGGGATAACTTCCTCGGAGATGAAATGCTGGTTTGGTGGCAAGGCTACAAATACACACAGCCGCTCTATCACGTGACGCATACTGCTGCGATGTGCTACGGTTATGAGCCGAGTTACGCCATGTCGCAAGTTTTGTGAGGTGCTTTTTTGATATTTATTGGATCGAATTACATTTTTTATTTCTCTCCGATATCCGATCCAGTAATTTATGTCAGTATCGGACCGATACCGATACGTAATATCAGATCGGTCCATCTCTAGTTAGTATGCGAGTGAGTCTGTGTGTATCCATGTGAGCGTGTGTATGTGTGTGTGTGACTTCCTGCTGATCACAAAGGGTCATCTCCCCTCACCCTGTATATGGCTTAATTTTAATGGTTCATCATATACAAACACCAGTGAAACCTTAAAGGCAGGAAGTAAACATCCTCACCAAATAAGAAAACAGAACCTTCACATAGGATGTGCCTGCAGTTAAACACTATAGACAACGGCCTCCCGTACCTAGATGTAGGGAGGAGGACAGAAACAGAAGAATGTCTTTGATCATACAGTTTAAGGCAAGCTTCAAAAATGTAAGTACAACAATGACAACTATTATCAAAATCAACCTAACAGCTGTGTTCTGTCACCACTTCTTTTTATTATGTACACTGACAGCTGCAGGACTTCTTATGAGAACTAAGAATGAAGTCAGTGTTATTCATGGGTTGGTTGTCCAGATTGTGCAGTGTTACAAATATTTTGGCAAAATCTTTGAACAGTGAACAGAGTCCATCGTAAAACGGGATTAACAGAGAATAAATAATTGTTCAGAAGGTTGAACTCTTTTAATGTTAATAAGAAAATTTATATGATTCTTATTGTGCATTTATAGAAAGCCTTTTAACATTTCTTTAACTGCTGGTTCAGTATTTTATTTTTAAATACCTGCTTCAAAACCACGGAGGTCAGGCAGAGAGATTTGTGTTCAGTTTGGAAATGAAGGAAAAAAACATTATTATCCATCCTGAACGTGTTTTGTTATCTGAGTTCAGGAAGTTGTTCTCAGGTCACCGTTACCTTGTACCTCAGTGTAGAACGAACAGAAACTTCAAATCCTTCATTCCCTCAGCTGTTAGATTCCTGAACGCTGACAGGATTCGTTTAGATGAATGTTTCTGTGATTGTTCACTTTGAGACATTTACCTTAAATATTCTGTTTCAAGGATTCAAGGAGCTTTATTTGTCATTCGCATCACATGTTAACATGAGGTGGAACAAACTTATGTACACACGGTCTGGACTGAAAAGAAACAAAAAAAAAATGAAGAAACAGAAATTTGTATTTTTTATTTTATTTTTTAAGTTATAAATAAATAGTTGGGTTTTTTTGTTTTGTTTTTTTTAAAAAACAGAAATGACAAGTAATAAAACAATACAATTAATAATCCAATAACTAGAGTGCAACAACCTGAGTACCGGTATGGAGTATGGGTATAAATCTAGGTGTAAATAAATACTTCAGCAGCAAAGGGCATGATGACCAGCATTGATAAAGTAACAGTGTCAATAAGTATCAGTAGTGGTTAAGGTGCTACAATAACAGTTGTGTATTGAGAAGTCTCACAGCTTCTGAAATGAAGCTGTTTCTCAGTCTGGTGGTTTTGCATTAAATGCTCCTCAGCCTCCTGCCTGAGGGGACAAAGAGTGTGTGTACTGGGAGAGTGGGGTCCTTCGTGATACATTTGGCCCTTTTTCTGCATCTGGAGGTGTATATGTCTGTGACGGTTGGGAGGCTGCCTCCGACAACTCTCTGTGCATTTTTTTTAAATTATTACTCATGATATAACATTGTCCAGACATGGCTGGTAAGGACATGAGGAGGAAACATCAGGAGATGTGTGAGGCTACAACAAGCAGTGGATCCCTCAGCAGCTGGATTACAAAGTGGAGAGTGATAGATGAGATGAGGGGATGTAAGGAGGGAGAGAGGCAAAGAGTGATTCACAGGCAGAGCCGAGTTTATTTCTCACAGTTTTTTGTTGCCTTATGGTTCCAAGCGCTGTCACCAATCTTTGCATTTTGTTATTATCTCATGACACTTGTTTAATCAGGTACCATCTCTGTGCTGTTTACATTCTACAGTCTCAGATCAGCACAGCCCTGCCCTCCAGCACCATCAGCAGCAGGAGCAGCAGAAACCCCTCAACAGCAACATTGTAACCATCAGTTAAAACATAGGCTATGTTTGCTTTGCCTTGTTGCCCATATTAGATTCTTGATGAATGTGTGTTGTTGTTATTCAACCTGGTTCAATGTGCCCCTTTTTAACTTTGAGCACCTGCCCCTTTAAACATCTCTGCACGGCGCTGTGCAGGTATCAGGCTGTTTTTCTCCATAGTGGACAGAAATTACTTTTTGGAGTGGCACCAAATTTGATGCAGAGCAGCTGATTGCTCTGTAAATAGTTTGAAATGTTTATTTAAAAAAACACCTTGGCTGCATTTTTAGGTAAACAGCTGCAAAAAGCTTTGTTGTTTGCTTAACTCAGTAATTTTTTTGAAGAAGTAACTATATAATTAATTGCCCAAAATTGGTCATTATGTACTGTATTTTGCAGACAGAGAGTTACAGGACTCTCTCCCAGACCACAGACTAATACAAGTCCACTTTATAAAAAAAAAGAAAGTTGTGTTTTTAGAATTGGAGTTCAAGTTATTTTTACTTCCAATAGTGTTAACATACTGCACAGGTCATGAACAATTAACTAAAGCAGTTAATTAAAAGTCTAAGGAGCTTGGAAAGAAAAGCGTCTGGACTTCTTTAAGTTGCTTGAAGACGTTTCACCTCTCATCCGAGAAGCTTCTTCAATTCTAAGGTTAAATGGTGGGGAGTCCCAGTTTTAACCCTTGGATGCACAACCTACCAATACCTACACTCTTCCACGAGTGAGGTCAAAAATGACCCCAAATAGAAACAATGCATTTTGCTATAAACTCGGTTGTTATTCTTCAAAATCTTTAAAAAGAAGAGTTGTAACATTCTAATATTTGAGGTATTCCTCATAAAACATGTTTGTGACATGAGGCCCTTTGCATTTTTATTTATTTTTTCATTCATTTTAAGAAATTGCAGTTTTTGTATCACTTGTATCACTTTTGTATGCTTGCTCTGCATATACTGCAGAAGCTGGGTCTTCCCTCTGAAAGGCACAAGTTGTTCATCCACTGTAACACAATCACTGAGGATGAATTTCTGCCTGCAGTTGACCAGGAACAGGCCCCATATTTAGCGGAAAGCTGCCATGTGGTTTGTTTTCAGTTGGTAGGCTCTGGTCCTCTTGTCATCAAAGTGCAAGAAACGGCGATTATCTTTAAATCTTTGAATTGACATAATGGCCTTGTACAATGGGTTATGCAGAGGACTCCCAAAAAACACACTGACTGGTACATCCCAGTTCTTCTCACTTCCTGCAAGAATGGTCAGTCAAATGAAGGCCAGGAGCTCATGTTCGATTACATTTTTCCACTAGACTCAATATCCATTTCCTCTTCAGAGGACTCATCAGAGGACTCCTCTGTATCTGACTGGCCTTGTTCAGTGGGGGGGGGGGGACAATAGTCTGGGTCCTCTATATCTGAGATGTCAGATTCTGAGTCAGTGCCTCTGATGGGCTCTTCATCCCATCCGTCCTGGATCATTTGTAGGGCAAGGTCCACACGGATCCTAGCTGGCCTCATAGCAGCCATGCTACTTTAAATATTAAAAAAAAACATCAGAAAGGACAATGTTTGAAATGCACAGGAAACTATAAACAGGGCTGCCCATAAATGGTCCGCAGGTGCGCATTTGCTCTCAAAATAAAAGACGCGTACCAGATAAGAAGTTGGAACGCTCGCTTGCGTACATTAGATGCTCTGGAGGAGGACAGACATTTGTTCAGAACTCTTAAAGATGTTGAAGAAGCAAGCTCCGTAAGAAATTACTTTGGTGTTCCTCCACCGCAAAAGAAGCTCGTATTCTCTGAATTTCCGGGAATACTTTTATTGTGACAGCGAATGCACACCTGCGGACCACTTATGTGCAGCCCTGACTATAAATCATGTATGTTATTGTGTAAAAATTAATTCTTGATCCATCAGAAGTGTAAGTGGGTCAGTCAGAGTCGCTAAGAATGAAAGTTTCATAGAAGATTCCATAGGAACTGCTTGGGGTCATTTTTGACCCCACGTGTGCATCTAAGGGTTAAACCCAGTGGGACTGTCCCCTCAAAGAGGGACAAAAGGACCCCTGATGATAATCTACCTAATCACATGAGCCAAGGTGGGCAAACGGGTGTGGGTCAAAATCAGCCAGGGTTTTGAGTGAGCTCATTGTGAAACCTGGCCCCACCCTATCATGTGATTTCCTGAGGTCAGATGGCCCAGGATGTGAGTGGGCGTTAAGGTGTCTGAGAAGGGAATTCAAAACTGGATTATAGATGGCAGACAGTTGGTGTCGTAAACCACCGGCTGTCTTCAATGATGGTCGCTCACGTCTATGTTGTGCCATGTGTTTATGAAGTGGCTGTTTGGTCTCTCCAATGTAGAGGTCCGGGCATTCCTCACTGCACTGTACAGCATACACCACATTGTTAAGTTTGTGTTTTGGAGTTTTGTCTTTTGGGTGAACCAGTTTCTGTCTGAGTGTGTTCCTGGGTCTGAAATGCACCGGGATGTCGTGCTTGGAGAAAACCCTCCTGAGTTTTTCTGATACACCGGCTACATAGGGGATGACAACGTTGTTGCGTCTGTCTTTCTTATCCTCCCTAGTCAGAGAACCTCTGCAGGAAACACTGGGTGGAGTTGTGGGAGAAGTCTGCAGTGTAGATGGTGAAGAGGAACAGTGCCAGAACCGTTCCCTGTGGGGCCCCCATACTGCAGACGACCCTGTCCGACACACAGCCCTGTGTTCTCACATACTGTGGTCGGTCATTGAGGTAGTCCAGAATCCATGTAGTGAGGTGATGGTCCACTCCTGTGTTCTCCAGCTTGTGCTTCAGGACCGTGAGAAGAATGGTTTTAAAGGCACTGGAGAAATCAAAGAACATGATTCTCACAGTGCTCCCAGCGGTCTCCAGGTGAGAGAGGGAACGATGTAGGAGTGTGTGTGTGTGTGTGTGTGTCTGTGTGTGTGTGTCTGTGTGATCCTCTACCTAGTCACATGAGGATCACAAGGGGGTCCTTTGTCCCTCTTTGGGTGGATACTCCCACGGGGTTTCTTCACCATTTGACCCTAGAACTGAAGAAGCTTCTCGGATGAGAGGTGAAACGTTTTCAAGCCACTTACAAATGTCCAGACGCTTTTCTCTCCAAGCTCCTTAGACTACGATGACCTGGATGACTGAGAACCTTCACAGACTCTTTGATTTTTATTGTTTTTCATTTGTTTCACTGGTGTTCAGAAATTAGTGATTTTTGTACTTTTTTAAAAACTATTGTAAATGTTGTTAATAGTTTTTTTTTTTTTTACTAATTTAAATACAAAGGAATATCTTGTTTTAGTTTAAACTTTTAATATTTATGGTCTCTTTTTTTTCCTGATATCAGAGCACGCAGAGAAGCAGATGCTCCGAGGCAAACGCACACTAATATACACACAGGAGGAAGACACAGCTGATTCTAATTAGGCGAGACTGGGAGGAGGTGAACCATAGAACCAAAAATACTAGACAAAACACAAGGGAGGAACAGAAAACACTAAACAATGGGAACATTTACAAATAACACAAAAATAAACAAACCACAGAACATTAATAAACATAAAGACAGAGTCCACAGACTCCAGACCATGACAGTATGTACATTTTAATAATTTTTACATTACAGACAGTTTTTTCTATTTTTTTTTTTTTTTACAATGCATTCTTTTTTGACTATTAATTAATTTGTTTATTTATTTATTCTTTATCTACGGTCATTTGTTTCCAAGAAACATGCATTGTTTTTCACTTATCTAGTGTTTGTCTGATATAGAATCAGATTTTTCTTTTCTGTTTCTATAATATTTAAACAGCTTATGGTGTACATTGGATACTGTCACAGTCCGGGTTAGCTGCTGGAAAATTCCACTGAGTCCATGTTCTCCTGTTCCTCTCCTGGGGCGGAGCTGTCATCACCTCACCTGGAGATAATCATACTGTATGGCATCACAGTCTACCACTGGGACTTAAAATGTATTTGTAAAAAATATTTGTAAAATTTAAAGCCATTGAAGCGATATTAAGGATAAAGATGATTTTTTTTAGAGCCCTGTGCGACACACTGGCGACCTGTCCAGGGTGTACCCCGCCTCTCACCCTATGACAGCTGGGATAGGCTGTCATACACTGTTAGACATTTTATTGTATTTTTACAGCAACTTACTGGCAACACTATTGCCAGTAAGTTACTGTAATTACTGATCTACAGTATCTTTACTGTTGTGATGTTTTACAGTTCAACCACTTTACTGTAAACATATATTACAGTATAACAGCTTTACTGTAAACGTGGTTTACAGTTAGAAAGACTTACCGTGATTAAGTTTTATAGTATCACTGTACTGCAAATGTGGTTTATGGTATAACACTGTAATTGTATACAGTATAATTTGTTTAGACTGTAATTGTGTTTTGCAGCATATAAAATAATATTAACATTCATATTCAATATAAGAACATTTACAAAAAACAATATAATTCAATAAAGTAGTCTCAGAATAGTGAATTAAACCAACATTTATTGTTGATAATTTTTTAACAAGAAAACATTTTTCAACTGAATAAAAACAATGTCAATAACCAAAATAAATAGAAGCGTCCATGAAAACTACACAGTCCTTCAACTTTCTGTGTCTGATTTTTTTAAGAAAACAGTTTTTCATTCCACTAAAAACAGGACAAACCCACCAGCATGAACATTAAATAAACTATTACAATTGTAAAACAAAAATCATTTACAAAATGTAGTAATTATCAGTGGGTCCCAGGAAATAGAATGTGACATGGGATTTAGATTTCTGTTACCAGGATGGTCGGGTTCAGCGTAGTCTTCGTCACCACCTGTCAAAGACACATCATCAATATTCATGTTTGCTCAGGTTATTCACTTGTTCACATCTGTCTGAGATCATTCATACTGTTGTATGGATGTGTGTACAGTATGTACAGTTAAGCCCATAATTATTCATACCCTGGCAAATTTTGACTTAAAGTTACTTTTATTCAACTAGCAAGTTATTTTTTTTTGACTGGAAATGACACAGGCGTCTCACAAAAGATAATAAGATGATGTACAGCACGCATCATTGTGGAAAAAATATTTCTCAGCTTTTATTTACATTTGAGCAAAAAGTATCATGTCCAGAATTATTCATACCCTTTACAAACTGTCACAGTCTCTGGGAAAATCCAAAGTTCCATACCATTCCAAATAGTCAAAGCTGTTCTAAAGCATCCTAATTACCCTGATTAATTGGAAATAGCTGTTTTGATCAACTCAACAGGTGAAAAACAGCAGCTCTCTGCAGGTGGTCTGTGGACATTCATGGCTAAGACAAAGGAACTCAGTGAGGACCTGCAGCTGTGCATTGTGGCTGCTCACAAGTGAGGAATGGGCTACAAGGCCATATCCAAATGTTTTCAAGTTCCAGTGGCTACAGTGCAAAGTATTATTAAAAATACAAGATGTTCCGCACTGTGGAAAATCTCAGAGGACGTTGTCGGAAGCCAAAAGTGAAACCTGTGCTGGCCAGGAGAATAGTGAGAGAGGTGAAAAAGAATCCAAGGATCACCACCAAGGCCATTCTGGTGAATCTGGGCTCTGCTGGTAGCAATGTCTCAAGGCAGACAGTCCAACGGACACTGTTGGGTTCCACGGATGCAGACCAAGGAAAACGCCACTTCTCCAGGCACTTCTAAGGCATGCCAAAGCTCATTTGGCCTTTGCAAATGCTCATCTGGACAAAGAAGAAGATTTCTGGTCTTCAGTGTTATGGTCAGATGAAACAAAAATTGAATTATTTGGTCACAATGATGTTGCCTTCATTTGGCATAAAATGGAGAAGCCTTCAACCCAAAGAACACCATCCCCACTGTCAAACATGGTGGTGGGAACCTAATGCTTTGGGGTGTTTTTCAGCCAATGGACCAGGGAACCTAATCACAGTAAACAGCACCATGAAAAAAGAGCAATACATGAAGATTCTCAACAACAACATCAGGCAGTCTGCAAAAAAACTTGGCCTTGGGAACCAGTGGACATTTCAGCACGACAATGACCCAAAACATACAGCAAACGTGGTGAAGAAATGGTTAGCAGACAACAACATTAACGTTTTGCAGTGGCCTAGCCAGAGTCCTGACTTGAATCCAATTGAGAATCTGTGGAGGGAGCTAAAGATCAGGGTGATGGCAAGAAGACCCTCCAACCTGAAAGATTTGGAGCTCATTGCTAAAGATGAATGGGCAAAATGCCTGTGGAGACATGCAAAAGCTGGTCTGCAATTATAGGAAGCGTTTGATTGCCGTAATAGCCAATAAAGGCTTTTTTCTATTGATTATTGAGAAGGGTATGAATAATTCTGGACATGATACTTTTGCTAAAATATAAATAAAACCTGAGAAATATTTTTTTTTCCACAATGATGCCTCTTGTACATCGTCTTATTATCTTTGGGGAGACACCTGTGTCATTTCTGCTCAAAAAGAACTTGCTTGTTGAACAAAAGTAACTTTAAGTCAAAATTTGGCAGGGGTATGAATAATTATGGGCTTAACTGTATATAATTATCAGCTATGTAAAAGATATTATCATCTCTGTATTCTTACCTAGTTGAAGTCCTCCAGAGAGCCGCTGGAGGAAGGTGGTGATCCGAGGGCTGATGCTTGTAACCTTCCTCTTTACGACATGACCTGTCTTGCGGCTTGTACCAAGTTTTGCAGGGCATTTTGTTCCCATGTCTGGATTGATCCTCACAAAGAACCTTTTAACGGAAAAAGGCTGCTTTAATTTCAAAATTAAAACATACATTACAGCAATCACCTATATGTTTCTGCAACTGTAGTCAAGCTATCACATATATTTCATTCCTAAATGGTGTAAGCTTTAATGGTGTAAAGTATTTACCTCTGTATCATCTCCAGTGTGATGGACGCTGACTCCTGATACTCAAGGTTGAAAACGTAGTATGACGCAAAGAAGCCAGCAAGGGTGCTGCCAAAGTCATGCATCTGCTCAGGCTCATAAAATACCTTGCCCTCCAAACTGATCATCCAGCGGCTTGCAGACATGAAATTATTCCCTAAAAACAGAGAAGAGTCCAATAAGACAATGTGCTCACCCTTACAAATAAGGTTTCCACAAGAATGCTGAACAGCAGGCCTCACACTGTACAAAAATAGAATCCACACGGTATGCTGCTATTTCTCTTATTATTTATTATGTAATGAAAATTATGATCAATTACAGGAAAAAACTGCCTAATGTTTTGGCATTTTGGCCTGTGCTGAAATGTTAGGCTGTTTTTTCCTGTTGGTCACTGTGTATAATAAATAATAAGAGAAACAGCAGCAAACTGTGTGTATTATATTTTATACAATATAAAAACAGACAAACCCCTGTTAATTAGCTGTGTGCTGATGTTTCTTCATATGATAACAAAATTGTCTTAATTCTGAACTACAAACACCACAAAATCTACACCTGTACATGGCTGCATGTGTGTGAATTTGACTTAACTTTTAATTTGCAAAGAGCATGGCAACAACACAACAGTGACTGAAAAACATCTCAATCTATTATCTGTTTGTTCTATTATTAAAGAAGGATCTACATTGCTTGGGTTGTATCAAAAATGGGAAAAAGTTAAAAGAAAAACTATCTATAGATCAGTGTTATTAACTTAAACCATGCAGACCCTGAAACACTGGAGGAAAAATTTTGGAGGGTCTGTCAAGCTGACGTTAAACCCTTAACAATGGCACTGCCACTAACTGCGACTAATTTACAGACCACTACACTGTCTTGCTTTTTAAATGGAACCTATGAAACAATAAACCACAGTTGAGATTAGAGCAGGCTAACCTGCATGAGAAACTTCAAAACTGGGTTAGATTGTTTTAGCAGTCTTTAAATTTCAAAAAAATGTTGTCTAACTTTATATGTCTTTTTACCTGCTGTTTTGTCTTGTCTCTCAAAGAACTGAGGCTACATCACACTGTCAGCGCTGCCAGCAAGGGCAGGAGGACAGCAATGCACCACACTGGGCGGAAAAGACAGAGAGACAATTGTTAATTTAATGTGGCATTTATTTAACCCTTGAAAATATATTTACATAAGTAAATAAAAGAAAAAACACACAACCCATCTTTTCCAGAATAATTCAACTAATTGCTCTTTTGACCAACCTAACACAGACGTTACATGGTTTTCCTATGAAAAAGACCCTGGAAGACGTTGTATTAAAGGAAAAAAACATGCTCCCCTTCCCACTTAAAAAAAATAATAAATATTAAACTTAGGTTGGAGTTCCTCGCGCCACCAACCTAATGTTATATTAACTTTTAATGTTGTGTACTGCAGCTCACACAAAATTAAATAAAGCAGGCTAACCTACATGAGCAAGCTCAAAACTGGATAAGATTGTTTTAGCAGTCTCTAAACTTCAAAAAAAAAGTTGTCTTTCTTTATTCTCATTAAATGTGTATTTTTACCTGCTGCTTTGTCTTGTCTTTCAAAGAGCTGAAGCTAAATGTGCCACTGTTAGCGTGGCTAGCTTCTCAATAGTCATAGAACAGAAGCGCAGGAGGACAATGCACCACACTGGGCGGGAAAAAGACAAAGACTGTCGTTGCGCCTGTGTTCCTCGCCCCTCCCCGTGGAAAATATATATCTAAATATATATTTAAATAAGAAAAGAAAAAAAACACACACACAACCTATTTTTTCCAGAATAATTCAGCTAATGTGCTATTTCGACCAAGCTAACACCGAGTTAAGCCCCCCCTCCCGACACACACACACAAAAAATATATATGCTCTTAAAAGTTAATAAACGAGTATGTTAGGTAGGAGAGTCCTTTGCATTACCTTATGACGTCCCGTTCGCTGTTTCCACACAGAGGTCCAACAATAACGAGGTGCAAAATCTTTTGTCCTCTCGAGCATATCCTAACGAAGAGCTAACAAAGTTGGCCAGTCTTTCCTCTCCTGTCAATCACTGGATCACAGGTCATGTCAGTCAGGATATGGAGTGGTGGTTGGTAGAGGTTGGTAGAGGTAGGTAGGTGGGTGGGTGGGCGGGGCCAGCATGCATTCAGTGTGTGTTTCACTAAGTTGGGTTGACTAGTTCCCAGAAGAGTTCTGTACATGTTGCACGTTCAGTAAATGAGCAATTCAGTTACTGCTCGACTGAGAAGCCTCCGCCAAATTATTACAATATTCTCCACTGACTCAAGTTCGCCTTTCTGCGTCTTTTTTAAATAACTTTATTCACTACTTGTCACAAGTACAAAATTACACAAAACAGACAGCAGCAACAACCTAAGTGAAATCCAACAACAGAATAGTGGCAAGTTAAAAATTAACAAAAGGAAGTGTGAATCTTGTTCAGGGTTAATCAGAGATAAGTGATGGAGATGCAACAATGTGAATTCTGCTTTTTTTTATTTGTAGTTAACCCTATAGTCTTTACATATGAATGGAAGTCAATTAAGAAAACACAGAATTTTGGGAGAGATTTGGAGAACCTTGCTTTATAAAATTTCCCTACAAGGAGGCCTTTCTGCATTCTTTTTCCCTCTCCCCAGGAGCAGCTGTCACTTGAATTGATCTCTATGGCAACGCAGTGGCAAGCACACATTTGCAGCAGCTGTGCATGTGCATACAACTGCATGCAGCAGATTAGATGATCAGAATTCTTGAACCTTACACACAGGCAAGTCCCCTAAAAAGTCAAAACCATAATACTTTCACTGGTATCATACTGACAAATGGCATAGGTTGGAGGAAAATCTGGAAATGGTTAGCAGTGAAAGAGTTAAAATGTAATGCACTATTGCAACCAACCACTGAAAGAGTAAAAATACACAAACAGTATGATGAACCATTCAAATCACATAATACAGTAGCACTACTGCTAATGTGTTAACGGTAGGTATAACTACTACCGCAATTTTAAAAAATACAGTAAGTTACTGTAAATAACCTTAATATACCCATAATGCATAGCAAATTACAGTAATTAACTGTAGAAATGTTTTCAGGTAAGTTACTGGGCATTTTGTGGTATTTTACTGTGAAAAATACAGCAAAGGTTAACAGTGTAGGGTCTCCAAGGCCTCCCTGAGTTTGAAGCTCAGATGTAACCAGAGGTGGCAAAAGTACAGAAGTAAAGATACTACTGTTAAAAAAAATACTTCAGTGAAAGCTGAAGTACTCATTCAACTTATTTACTGAAGCAGAAGTAAAAAAGTACAATCTCTGAAATGTACTCAAAGTAAGGAAATAAAATAAGCTATTTGGAGAACATTTTTATTTTTGTGGAGAGCTAAATGAACCTTGTGCTATATTAACACAATAACACACAAAATCAGTAGATTGGAATGCAAACTTTATTCTAATTTTTTAAATTATAATTATACTCGAATATATGCTTGAATCAGAAGGAAAAGAATGGAAAAATAGCACTGTTTCCTTGTTTCATATATTATAGATGGTGATTTTTTTCAGAAATGAGAAAATGTTTTAAATGAGCAGTCCTTACCTTTTAAATCTTCTCTTCTTCCTCTCATGTCCTGGCCTTCTTATCTTTCTCCATCTCTGAGTGAAGTTAGCTCTTTCTTTTCTCTCCCTGTGAAATACAGCAGCTGGAACTTTAGCTACCAACACACTGTGAGAAAAACTGCACACAAATAGTTTGTGTGCTTGCTGGTGTTTGTTAAGCAGATAGAAACGCTGGATTTGAAATGACCTGACACTTAAAAAATATCGCTCCCTTTGTGCTCGCTTGTCTTCAGTAGGGTTAGCTAGATGCTGAAATACCAAAACCACAGTAAAAAAAATCAATTAAAAAACACTGTCCTACTTTTAATCCCTGACTTTGGCACAAGTCATCTCTTTTTCTGTGACATCCCCTTGCGATTAATACATGAACAGGATCGCCTTTCATGTGTTACTGATTAGGCTTAAGTGCTTTGATGTGTGAAGGCTCGCAGTGACGAAATAATAACTCCCCTTAAATGTTAAAGCAAAAGCAACAAGCCTTTTTTGAAAATGTAAGGAATAGAAAGTAAACAGTAAGAAAAAAGGTAAAGTATGTGGCTCAAGCCCGTGCAACTGTTATATAAGGATTCGCATAGCCGGCAATAAGTCTGACTCATTTCCAGTGGGTGATGCACTCTACCACGGCTGCCCTTTTTTCACTGATTCTGGACAAAATTTTTATGGATATAATTTCTAGATGTAGCCAAGTGGCAGAAGCTTTCAACTTGGGTGATCTCAGAATCTGCTTTTCTGCTTTTCACACATGATGTGGTTCTGTTGGCTTCATTGGGTGATGGCCTCCAGCTCTCATTGGAACGGTTCCCAGCCAAGTGTGCAGTGGTGGGAATCAGCATCTCCAAATCTGAGGCCATGGTCCTCAGCAGGAAAAGGGTGGACCTTTTCATTTTGCAATATTTCTGAGATGAAGTAAATAACACTGGGTGAACAAAGAGCTCTGAGCCTCCTAATTTAAATTCTGGCAAAAAAATAATACCAAGATGATTTGATATTAAAGTGAGGGGTTTGGTTTAATTTGTGTTAAGAAATAATGACAAAATGTTATTGTTTACTTAATTCAATTCAATTCAGTTCAGTTCAATTTTATTATATATCACCAAATTACAACAACAGTCACCTCAAGGCACTTTATATTGTAAGGAAGACGCTACAATAATACATACACAGAAAAAAACACAACAATCATATGACCCTAATTTAAGACCAGGTTATTTTTATAATGTGCTGATACATAAAAAAAATTACAACTACAAGACAGTATATTTTTTTTCTTGTTACTGTCTGTGCATGAAGTGTGTTGGACGGACAGTGAATTATTTTGTTGAGTTTGTTTGTTTCAGAGTCAGAGAGCCGTGTCTCTCTACAGTCAGAGGTTTTTGTACGGCGGCTCAATGAGTTTGTATCACTGTGGTACACGTTCGGTGGAGGAACCAGACTGAATGTTAACTGTAAGTACATTTGACTCATTTATGAAGCTTAAACCTGTGTCATTAAGGTTAATTTCATTTCCTTCTACACAAATACTTCATGTTTCTCATAAATATAAAATCTGTGTAAATTTTGAATTCAGACTAAAATCGCCTTGTGCATTTATTTTCACTGGAAATTAAACTTTCATTTTTTTTTATTTTTTTTTTGAAGAAAAGTAGAAAACATTTATAGATTGTACATTTCCATAAAAGTTTTGTCTTCAACCTTTTGCTGCAAATAATGTGACATCCATCTAAAATTAGTCTTAAAGATTTAACATTATTAATAACACATTAACAGTGAGCTGTCTGAGGTTTGCTGATATTATGAATTTTAATGTGCGAGTAAGTACAGTTATCTTTATTGTTCCCAAATTGACCAAAAAAAAGGCCTATGCTTTTTTCTGTTTTACATACTATTGTTTATGACAAGTTTATGACAAAATTCTGACATGTTAATTTCTGTTTGTTTTCTAATTGTAAAACTAATAAATAATACAAACATAACACACACGAGAACATCAGAAGTCAAAGAAACGCTTTAATATTTTTATCTTTGGTACTGAAACTCGTCTGTTGCCATGGTTCAGCAGTGAAGCCTGTCTGTTACCATGGTTACCAAGCTCACATAGAGAAGTGAAACAACTGGAGAGCAGTTCCACCCAAACTCCCAGTTTCTCTAACATCTCTCTCTCTCTCTGCAGTGGGTCGAGTCCCCCCCTCCCTGACCGTGCTGGTGCCCTCTAGTGAGGAGCTGCAGCAGGGGAAGGCTACAGTCATGTGTGTGGCCAACAAGGGCTTCCCCTCAGACTGGAGGCTGTCCTGGAAGGTGGATGGAAGAAGCAGCAGTGGAGAGGAGAGCAGGAGCCCCGGGGCGCTGCAGAATGACGGCCACTACAGCTGGAGCAGCACCCTGAGGCTCCCTGCAGACCAGTGGGAGAAGGTGGGCTCTGTGACCTGTGAGGCCACCCAGGGCTCCCACACTCCACTCTCACAGACTCTGATGACAGACCAGTGTTCCCAGTCCTGAGCTGACTCACTGGGACTCTGATACTGGCTTTAGTCTGCAGCTTCTCTCAGTCTGCTCCCTCTGTGTCTGTATTGCTTTGATAGTTTTCATGTTTTCATGCTTGTGGCACTGTTGATGGTTTTAATACTTCAAATAAAAACTGAGGTCTTCAAATAGTGGTTTTCATGTGTTTCCATTCAGCTGCTCTTCTGTCTGATAATCATCCTTCAGGTTCAGTAGTGATGCTTCCATACACTGAAAATCTCTCCTTCAGTAACTTTTACTGAGAGAATCACATGAGCTGTATCACATCAGAGTGTAAACTTGCAAAAAAAGTAAAAAAAAATACATGAACAAATAAAGCAATAAGTCAATAAATAAAGTCACAGCCAACATTTGCTCCCTGCTATAAATAGTTTTAAAATCTTTCGCGTTTTGTAGCTGCTTTATTTCCTGTTGGGTGTAGCAGAGGCAGCCAAAGGTGGTGGAAGATCATTGTAACCTGCATGTCACCCATAATGAGACCGTTCTTTATTTTCTTCAACGTGATTAAATAAAAGTTGAACTTATTTTTTTTTTAAAGTGAGAGACACTAAAAGAAATTTATGTTTCATGTGTGTTATTTTAAGTTTTATTACTCTGTGTGTGTGTGTGTGTGTGTGTGTGTGTCCTCAGTGAACTGTATCAGTCTCTGCAGTATCTTCCAGCTGCAGCCGTCAGTTCAGTTTCTGTTCAGTCTGACTGAGGGAGGTTTTTGTACGACTGTTTTTCACTGTGTGAACGGACCTTGACTGTTGATCTCATGAACACTGTGACAGTAATAAACTGCTGCATCTTCAGCCTGGACTCCACTGATGGTCAGAGTGAAGTCAGAGTTTGATCCACTGCCTGTAAAACGAGCTGGAGTCCCTGAATATCGAGTGCCAGCATCATAAATGAGCAGTTTATGAACTCCTCCATCTTTCTGTTGGTACCAGGCTAGATAGTGGTTGTTGTTCCAAACATAAACATCCTGACTGGTCCTACAGTTGATGTTCACAGTTCCTCCCACAGCAGAGCTCACTGCTCCAGGCTGAGTCACTGTGATCTGTCCTCTGGACTCTGAGGATACAGAGACAAAAACATAAAGCAGCTTCATGGTTTTGTGGGCTTCATTTCAGAGGGACAGATGTTGATAGAGGAGAGGAGTTTGATTCTCTGGACTTTACCTGTGAAGCAGCAGCAGAGGAGAGTCCAGATGAGGACGCAGATCAAAGTCATGTTTTTGATGAGGAGGATTTCTGTGGCTTCTGTTGTGATGAAGGACAGCTGTCAGTCATCCAGTGTTCAACTCTCAGGACTATAAACTCTCCCAGAGCACTGGAGCATGGTGCTGCTGATGCAAAGTGCCTCTCTATGGAAATGAACTGACTTTAGCTCTTTTTCAATGGATGAAATGGTATTTTTGGAATTCATGCTGTGTACGATGACTATATACAATATTCGACTGCTCTTGTTCATGTCATGTCCTCATAGCAAATCCCTGATTTCCCCTAATTTTCAGTAAAATGAAATATGATGCATATATAATCGTTCTGTCTATATAACATAATTATACAGAGTGAATTATTCTTTTGATCGTCTTTGTTTTTTATTTGCTTCGTTGTGATTGTTGAAGCCTCTGAACTGGTATTCAGAAATGATTTATTTAAGTTTTGTAGTTTTTAAAAACTAAAAACAATATTGTAAAATCTCTTATTTTTTCTAATACAAAGGGATATCTTCTTTTAGTCTAAAGTATTAACATTTTTGGTCTCTATTCCGCCTCATATCCGGGGGGATGAGATCAGTTTTGCTGAAAATTTTATCTAAGTCTTTACCTCTTCAGAAATGGACATTTATCCTGTTCTACCTGTATAACTCCATGTATTTCATTGCAATATAAATTTGAGTTTTTCTTTATATTTCTTATGGATTCATGTGTTTTTAGTTGAAGGTAATATTATAATTACGATTAAGAGGGTTTTTTTTACACTTGATGATGTAAATACCTGAAGGCAGTATAAGGTTTTTTGATAATGTACACTGTGTATGTATGTTTTAATAACACTACAGACAGTATATAGGATGCGTTGTGGTTGACTCGGTGAGCGGTTCGGTGAATTGTCTTTTGTTTTCTGTGTAGTTCGTTTTTCAATTCTATTTTTCTTTTTGTTATTTTGTGTTTTTTTCTTTCCATTATAAAAAAATCATATTATTTTATTTATTTACTTATTTATTTATTTATTCTTTATCTAAAGTCTTTTTTTTTCCAGGTAATATGTATTGTTTTTCACTTATCTATTGTTTGTATAGGATCTGATTTTTGATTGGATGTTACTGGTCATGGGACCATTCATAGGTGATTTACAAAGGCACTGCTTGGTGTTTCATTGTGTGACAAAGAGCATGTGTGCTTGAAACATCACTAGATGTGATAAATATGGACACTGGAGTTCTGCAGTGTGTGAACCATGAATTCGTTTTTCTTTGTCTCATGTTTCTGGCTCTACACCTGCCCCATAGGATGAGGAGGATGTGCATAGATTCCTTATTGTTTTGGTAAATGGATTGATTCTTATATAGCGCTTTTCTACTCTCCTGGAGTACTCAAAGCGCTCTATACAACATGCCTCATTCACCCATTCACACCCACTCATACAAGCACTTCTAAACACAAGTGCAAACTAAACTACATTCACAGTCCGATGAATGCATCGGAGGCCAACTTGGGGTTAGTATCTTGCCCAAAGATATTACGAGAGTGGGGGCCCTGTGATCAGCGCTCTGCCACTGCCCTGGTTTTTATTTATATGCAAAAGTAATACAATAGTGAATAGACAGAGGAATGTTGGTGCGTATGTATGTGCGTATGTTAGGTGTATGATTCTGAAGGACGCGGCCCCTCTTGTTGTTAGGGAGCGCAGATAAAAGTGTCCAACTCTCCTCTTCCTGGTCGGAGATAAACTGCTTGTTCAGCTATTATCGCTGTGGGAAAGAATTTATAAAACAGAAACAAATCTTAAAGTGGACAACAGTCTAAGTCATAAAAAGGTCATCATGCAGTATTCTATCACATGTAAACTTATATCATTAAAAGCTTATACTGACTACTAAGTACAATTTTCCATTGACAATAGGATACTATCACAGTCCTAGTGAGCTGCTGGAAAATTCCACTGAGTCCATGTTCTCCTGCACCTGCCCGAGGCAGAGGTGTCATCACCTTACCTGGAGCAGTCTGCTAAGGATATTTAAGACCAGCATTGTCATCTCTTCCCCACCAGTTCATCAAGTTACCCACGTTGGCGAAGATTGGACTGGGAACTATATGCAAAGGCGTGAGCTAAATATTAGACCTATGAGCTATATACATGTGCGTGAGTTAATACTGTAACTGTGAACATGGCCAACAGGCTATATACAATGATGAGAGGAAAACACTATAACTACCAACTTGGGTTACGATCAGGGTAATAGGCACATGACGTAACAAGATTCTCGAGCTAGAGCATGAATTATCAGTTATTATAAGTTGATGAGGACACAGGGGTGCTAGAGCCGGTAGCCTGAGACACTGCAACGAAAGGAGAGAATAGTCAGTGTTGCACCAGGGCATGGAAAACTGAGGGCATGGAAATTGAGGCAAATGATCTAGAGGTAATGTTACAGCTTACTTTGTTGCAGGTGAAGGAACGTGAGAGGGCGAGGCGAGGTTGCGGAGGTCCGGGTGAATGTTGGTATGAATTGATCCAAGATCACAGGTAGTGAAGCGGGGGTGGGCAGGCGAGAAACAGAATGGAGTCTGCAACGTAGCTGTGGCTGAGCTGTATGCAGGTAAGTCCAGCGAGCAGGTGCATGAGATAATTGTAATGGCAGATGTTTCCATGGGTAATCTGCAGACATAGGAGAACAACATAAGTAACAAGCATATAATCAGCAATCGAAATGAGTGGGCCTAGAACTAATGCTGGTTAGCAGACAATCTGGCAAAGACTAGTTGTGTGTGCTGGTCTTAAATACAGCCAAGACGATTAGCTCCAGATGCAGCTCCAGAGGGAAAAGTAAGGCGGCTCTGCCCAGACGATGAAACATGAAGCTCAGCAGAAAAACAGCCAATCACTCAGACCATGACACATAAAGCACTATGACTTCCACCCCATAGGTCGTATGACTGTGCTATTGATCTCCTCCTTGGTGCCCCTTTGCCCTCTAGTCAGCTGCTCAACATCTCTAAGCCTGAAAGAGAGGCTAAATAAAAATATATCCGAGAGTCACTGGCCGCTAGAATCGTATGGCCGTCCTCCTCCCTGGTGGGTGCTGGATTCTTTTTTTCTTTTTTCTTCAATGGCACCACAGTCTTCAGAAAGCTCAATAGAGCAGTCCGTCTATGCCTCATTGAGAACTGGCTTTATGTAAATGCCAAAAAATGTGAGTTCCACTCTGCTTCTGTAACTTTTCTGGGATATGTATTTGAAGGATGGCAGGTGAAGACTGACCCAGCTAAGGTTCTAGCCATCAAGGAATGGCCAACCCCCTCGTCGTACAAACAGGTCCAATGCTTCCTCGGCTTCGTCAGTTTTTATCGCTGTACTATATAAAACTACAGCCATGTAGCTGCTTCACTCACCACACTCACCTCCACCAAGAGACATGTTCACTGGACAACTGAAGCTGAGTCAGCTTTCAATATGCTCAAGCACCTGTTCACCTCAGCCCCCGTCATTTATGCTTAGAAATATATAATCTTTTGTATGCTGATAAAATATATTATCCTTATTTGGTCTGATACGATTCTATGTGCCCTTCGTGTACCATGGGATGAGAGGAAGCAGCCTCGATGTTATAATTTCCATTATAGCTTTAGAAACCAGACTGTTCTGTTCAATTAAAGTGCAAGACTTCACACCTTTAAATGTTCATTTGAGACATGACCTATGACAAGTTCCTGTTTTTATAGTTTAGCAAGACGCTTAGTTCTGCTTTTCTGCATACCTCATACACACACGTTAAGTTCATTGAAAAGTCATATGTCTATGTATGGTATGGCTGAAAACACACAGAATGCAGACACTGATGCTGCTTACACACATGCCTGCTTAAGACTGTCATGTGTATTGGTAATTGCATATTCATGTATGACTGCTTGTTGAGAATAAAAATGGCAGTAACGAGGGAGCCCGTCGGAATTGGCTAAGGACAGGTGACGGGAGCATTACTTGGCCTTGACTGACTTCCCTCGCGAGCCCACAACACAGAGAGCGCCTTCTTGTCTTGTTTTGTCATGCAGTTGATTGTCTTGTGTTCCAGCGGGTTTGTGCCTAGATAAACCTGCGTTTAATTAAAACGCAGGGGAACACTGCAAAGGCTGCAAAAGCAAGGAGAGAGGGCTGGCAGAAAGTTGCTGACAAATTAAACTCGTAAGTGATCCATGATATTACATTATATCATGTGATATTATATTATACCACATTATATTATATTACATCATATCCTCTTTCACATTAGAGCCACAACAGGACCCACTAGAACATGGGAAAAAGTAAAAGTGAAATATGAAAATATTCCACAGAATGGTAATATTTATCACTTATATTGCTTTTAGTCTATGACAAGAGACCCTGGAATAATCTGTTTGTTTGTTTATAACAGCAACCAAGAAAAGGGCAGAGCAAATAAAGACAGGTGGTGGTCCTGCACCCCTCGTCACACCCCTTTTGTACTGTGACATTTATTGACATTGTGGGTTTTTGTGTGTAGTTTGACATAACACTCCATCACTTTTACCTGTTCCCATGCAAGGGGTGACTGAAGCATGCACAGTAAGTCGGGAGTAAGTATATACAGTACAGTAAGTGTATATATATGTATATATATATATATATATATATATATATATATATATATATATATATATATATATATATATATATATAGAGAGAGAGAGAGAGAGAGAGAGAAAGTAAATAATACCCTCACGGAGAATCGATATCTCTATGAGCACACTGTCGCGCTGAGCTAAAGGATCCTGTCTATCCCGCAATATACGCTAAATTCTGTAAACTCTCCTTATCAATCTTGCACCTTCCTTGCTCGCGTACAAACGGACAGGACATGGCTGAGACAGACTTCCCAAATCCACCTTCGCTTTTATAGTCGTGGTCTCTCATCTTGATTGCACGTAGTAATTTACTATTACTACTCTAAAATATGAATTACATCTGACATGATCTACTACATGTAATAGAATGATTAATAGTACATTTCCCTTTTTTTCGGAAATGACCTGTTTGTATCTGTATGAAATCAATAAAAGAATCAAATGCTGCATTATCTTTAGTTACATTGATAATATTTATTTATGGTAAAACAGTGGCGAAATATCGCTCTTGCTTTCATATAACTGCAGCGGACATACCTGAGTGGCCGCGATCTAATCCTGTTTACATAAAGTAAACCTGCTCCCGAGCAGGTTTATGCTTACGGATCTGTTGCTAGGACAGCAAATCCCAGATGAGCTTCGGAGAACCGAACGATCCAAGATCACGCGAAATCATCAACATTCAAATCCGGCTAACTTACTTAGCGAGGTACGAAGAACGGGCCCCTGGAAGGTGGATGGAAGAAGCAGCAGTGAGGAGGGGGAGCAGGAGCCCTGGTGTGCTGCAGAATGACGGCCTGTATAGTTGGAGCAGCACCCTGAGGATCACTGCAGACCAGTGGATGAAGGTGGGCTCTGTGACCTGTGAGGCCACCCAGGGCTCCCAGACTCTGGTGTCAAAGATGCTTCACATTTGTGACTTGACTCACTGAGACTCTGCTGCTGCCCTCAGTCTGTTCTCTCTCTGTCTCTGTTTCACTCTGATTTCAAATGTCATGTTTTACTGCTTGTAGTATTGCTAATGATTGCTAAGCCATGAAACTAAACAGGAGATATAAACAGTGTGCAGTCCCTCATGAGGTGTGACACCTGGTCAACTTACTTATCTGCTCTTATTCATGTGTATTGGGGACAAAATAGAGCATTCTTTAATTTTGTTTTGTTTTTTTACATATTAATTTATTTATCTTAACAACAAATATAGTTATTTATTGTAACAACAAAGTCCAACAATCTCTATTTAATTTAAAAAGAGGCTTTTGCACATCTAGTGTTATATTTTTGGAAAAGTTTTGTGGGGCAGTTCTTTCCATTGATCCATTCAGTCATTGTCTTCTGCTTATAAAAAGTGATGGGTTGTGGTGTCAGCAGACTCCAGATACATCCCGAAACTTTGTTTGATCAACTGCCTGGAGTCACTGATACAGATAAATGAGGAGTTTGGGATTTTCTAAGTCTCTGTCTTGTTCACAATATAATCAGGGTTAGGAGTGCGGAGAGCATCACAATACATATTTACATTATTTACAATTTGATATTTTGATTAGATTAATCAATGAGCTCAAGGATTTAGATGAAAGATAAAGATAAAGTGGACTAATTCATCTAATTGTATTTTTCTGTGATTGACCTTTGAACTTTGAATTTATGCATTTATTTTAAAAAATGTTAAGCCTGATGTCAGTGTTTGTGTTTTTATCTTTAGTACTGAAACCTTCTGTTGCCATGGTTCAGCAGTGATGCCTGTCTGTTGCCATAGTTACTGAGCTCAGAGTGGGAAATGAAAGATCAGCAGAGTTGAAACTTCTACTGAAATCCACAGCTGGCAGTCCTTCTCTGAGCAGTGGTTGGAGCTGCAGCAGGTGAAGGTCATGCTCGTGTCTGACCAACAAGGTCTTCTCCTCAGACTGGAGTCTGTCCTGGAAGATAATCATAGCATCGATGCTAACTTCTAAAGTGTTTCTGTTTGAGTGCAGCTGTTGGTCAGTTCACTCTCACCATCTACTGATGCTAAAAGCAGCTGCTAAAAGGCCATTACAAAGCAGCAAACACATATTTGAAGCTGCTGGTGCCTCTGGAGCCCTGCGAACATCAAGGTGTAGGATCCTCCAGACACTTGCAGTTGTGCATCAACCTTCTATTCGGCCACCGCTAACCAATGCTGACATGCAGAAATGGCTGCAGTGGGCCCAGAACTACAAGAAGACTAATTTTAAAACAGTCCTGTTCACTGATGAGTGCAGTCCAACCCTGAATGGTCCAGATGGATGCAGTGATGGATGGTTGGTGGACGGCCACCATGTCCCAAAGGGGCTGCAACATCAGCAACGACGTTGCGGAGTCATATTTTGAGCCGGAATCATGGGGAGAGAGCTTGTCGGCCCCTTTAGGGTCCCTGCAGGTGTGAAAATGACCTCTGCAAAGTATGTGGAGTTTCTGACTGACCACTTTCTTCCATGGTACACTGTAAAAAAAGATTCCGTAGAAAAACGGAAAATGTCCTGGTAATTTTCTGCCAGTACATTTTCTGTTTTTTTACGGAAGTTTGACGGACTTTTCTGTAAATGATAAAACGGAAAATTCTGTAGATTTACAGTATACTCTCTGTACTATTTACGGACATTTCCTTCAGCTATAAAACGGAAAATTCCGTTTATTCACAGTATATTTTCTGTATCATTAACTGATATTTTCCGTTAATAGAAAAATTGAAATTTCTGTTTATATTACTATTTCCAAACACTTCTTTTTACTGTAACTCAGTAAATATAGTTCTTTATATCCTTAAACGTACATTTCTATGCAATTACAACCTAGTACACCATATGCTCAAAAATTCATAAATTAAAACTTTTTAAATTAATTTGTACTTCATACACAACAACATTGGTACAATTAATGTTAAATATTCTTTTATTCTCCTTAACTCAAACACTATACTAAAATATAACGACAGCATCCATCTTGTCATAAAACGACTAAACAGCTGATACATGAACAAAATAACTCACAAGCTTTCAAATTTAAGCATTTTTATTTCCTTGAAATCAGGTTGCCCTCATGTAAATGTGTTTATTTACACTCATTCAAGTGGCTACCAAGTGTTTTCTTCAAACAGGACACCTGACAAACAAAAAATATAGTTAAATCATATTTAACGATATGTTCACATTTAATAATATCCAGAGTACCTTTTAGTTAGAATCACTGCCTTGTGGTAGTTTTGCCTCAGCCAAATGGTTAAGGTGTGGTTTACATCCATGTCTGTCCACTTATGGTACAGTATACACATGTAGTCAGTTATAGCCAAACACATTTGATTACTGAATTGCATTTACTTCATTAATGAAGTGAATGTAATTCACATTTGTGTGAACATTTGTCCGAGATTAACTCTTTGGGGTCTTTACCTTACAATATAACATACTTGACTGTTTAAGTCGTGCCACATGAATAAAACTGAACAGATCTAAAGAAGATGTTCCTGAACTTCGGGTTTATGCGAACAGGACGGATAGATAACCACAGAACCTTTCCCCATATGATAACTAAAACACAAAATAAATTAAGACAGATTACTGTCCCAAACTTGAAGATAAAAGTGCATTTACTGGACTTGTTTTGTCAGTGAGGAGCAAAGTACAATTAGAAGTGCTCGTTCTGATGAAAAGTTAAACTGTAAACAGCAGCGGAGTGAATAAGGATCCTCAGCAGTGACAACACTTAAACATCATAGTTCAAAATCCTTAATGCACACCTTTTTCTCCACTGTGTTCAAATGCTCTTAGCTGTTTAAGTAGAGGAAAAAGTCTGACATATTTCACGACCATTAAATGTTAGACAAGGCTCTGAAAACGAGGTTACGGTTACAAACAAAAAACCTCTGCTTGTGCGCACACACCCTAAATCACAACAAATAAGACAATAGTAAGACTAATTACTACAAAGTGACACCAGAGGCTGGAGAAGAGCAAGCATAAAGTGACACGTTGTGTGTGCACAATTTCTCTTGTTACCACTCTTCATATACCAGTGTGACAAAGTCCTGAATGCAGCCTGCATGTTAGTCCATCAAGGTCCATCTGAGCTTTAAATAAAATACACTCAGCTTTTCCTTGATTTTTAGAGTTGCTCAGTTCATACAGGAACTGCAGCAGTCGGGTTAACGTGTCGCTGTGTTCCTCCTCCATCTCAGCCATTGAGACTAGTCGCAATTTATTCTGAGGAAAAAAAGAGAAACAACAAGACATTTTTAAAAGTTTGTATTTTTATACTTTTTTACCTTGAACATAAACAACATAAACAAAAAAGGATTAGGATGGTGTGATATGACGATATATATCAGATGACTATATAAAATGTCTATCGTTTCATATTATACGCTATCATTTGTTTTGTGGTGTTGCAAAATAAACTGTTTACGGCAATATTTTTTTCATGGTTTTGATGGTCACTGTAGTGGCTATATTATTTCTTAAAGTTCTCTCCTTCTCTTATACTTACAATAACCACACTATGGACGGACTTCCACATAAACCTTTCACAATAAAGCTCAAGTTTCTGTTGAGACTTTTCAAAATGAACTGAAATGATATACATTATTCTCAAACATAAAATTTCAGAATATGCATCAAACAAATGACCTCAAATAAAAACATCAAGTAACTATAAATGGCGCACAGTCACCACGCAGATGAAGGCACAGAGAATACCAGCATGGCCAGCAAGGATGAGGCAGAACCAGCTAGCTCCAAGCAGATGGACCAGTCAAAACAAATCGAGGACCTTATTGTTAAACGAGGGGCTACCTCTGTAGCATGGACATGGTTTGGTTACGAAAAGTCTGACACAAACTGGTCCCCACCACCACTCAAACACGACAAACCTCTTTAACCACCTACACAAGAATCACATGAAAGAGTTTCGAGAGAGTTTACGAATGAAAAGCAAAAACGAGCCGTCAGGTGCTCAAAATAATCCTTAGACTCAAACGTTAGAACAGGCTTTTCCTCGCAGCACACCGTGTAACAAATACTCAGAAAGAAAATGGCGGCCGTTTAAACTCATGTCTAAAAATGTATAGTTTCATGCATCGGTCAAAACACTCGACTCCAGGTACATGACGCCCAACTGAAAACATTTCACGTAAGTCGAGTTGCCCAAGAATCACAGAATTTACAGAAAATACACTATTTTGTGATATATATCGTTATCAGGAGAGATATGTCTTATATTGGGATGCGAGATTTTGGTCATATCACACAGCCCTACAAAGGATTATAATTCACGTAGAGTTGCATACACATAACGACATTCTGTTGCAACAAAAGCAGTTTATAATTGAAGTAACATACATACCTTGAAAAACTAAATCAACCACAACATTAAACTCACCTTGTTTCTGTGGAAAAGGTGATCAGGGTTTTTCTTCATTTCCTGAGACCAGCTGCTCTGGATCATCACCAGCTTGTATCTTCATCTTCTTTTTCACTCGGGGAAGTCTTTCCTTTGCTTGGATTTAGAGTGCTTCAAGTAGTAATAGCTGTTGATCCATTTCTCAAATAATCTCTAAGGATCTGAATTTTTAAGAAAGATACAAATATCTCTGCTTATATTTGGCTAAAAGCTTGATATAGACATAACAGTTTATAATATGTCAGCATCCCCCACAAGGTATATAAAGCTCCTGCACACCAGCACTGCGCTTACATTATACTTCAATCAAGATATAGTTATTATTGGTTAATTATTGAATTTTTTTAGTAATAATTATTAGTATTTAATCACATTAGCACAGTGGGGTGACAAAAATATTCCACATACTAGAAATGCTGCTCAGCATTTCATAAATTACATTTTCAACAAATGTTGGAGTAAAAACACAGTTACAGGGAAAATGTGTCTGTCTGCAAATATTAACTAAACATTTCTATGTGCTACAAAATAGACATAATTGTAAATGTAATGAGGTGAAACTATACTTTCAATAATATTACCACTACAGTCTGTTAACCACCGAAATAATCTATGCTGGTCAGCTAGCTAAAAGTCTTTACTTTAGCAGCCAAAATCAGAGGCTAACATTAGCATTTGCTAGCGTCAGCCAGGAAGGTCTGAGGCTTAAACTAGGGTTAGTGTAACTTTGCCTGAAACCCTTTAAAGTGTACAGTAGAGCCAACTGTAAAACATAGGTATTGATATAGCACTTATTAGAGTCCTAAAATAATTTCTTCCTCTCTATACATACCATGAAGTTCTGACTTTTCCCAGTTAGCTACATCGCTGACTTTCGCTAATTAGCTAGTTAGTAGTCACAGCTGTGTAATACCCAGAGAGACACAGACAGCTAACTATAATATTTATGAAAACTGGTTCAGCCACTGAAGGGCAAAACTAGTGGTATCACAGTAAAAATTATTTTTAACATTAACTAAAATGAAAAGCTTAAGGCATGTTAAACCTAAATAACGATTATTTAAAAAATGAGTCAGCAAAATATTCCTGACTTGTCTGGAGACAGCCGAAACCAGTTAACAAATAAATTAACAATTCTTTCTAAATAAAAATGCGGAGTCTTTTGAAAAAAATTATTTTAATAAAAGAAAACATGAGTTTTAATACTTACCACGGAAATTTGAAGGCAGTTTCTCCAACTCCAGAGTCCAAAATCCAGATGAAGCCTGAAAGAAGTCTAATGGCTGCTCTTGCTCTGACTTTTCCCTCCTTTTTTGGGTCCTTTTTCCCCACAATGCATTGCAGTAGTTGAGAAATACAGAAAAATACCTGTAAATGACTAATACGGAAAATTCCTTCACGTTTATACAGTAGATTGTACTGTATTTTTACGGATTTTTTTTTACAGTGTAGAAAGAGAAGAACTGTGCCTTACGCAACAAAGCCATCTTCATGCAAGCTAATGCATCATCTAGCTAGCCAGCCAGCTATCAGCAACACGTAAGAGAACTGTTGCTAAATAAACTACACCTAAACTCGGTTTATATCTGACCCAAATAGAGTGCAGGTCATAACTTCTTACCTGAAATTCAGTTCACCTCACGCTCCTGCCTTCGCTTTTCCTCATCCACGATTGACCTCCGCGTTAGCAAACACCGGTCGATCCGCGGTAGCCTCACCGCCTTGTATGTCTCGTTCGCGGCATGTCCTTTCTGTCACACACCGTGGATAGCTGCCTCTGTTGTAGCTCCACCACCAAACAACTCAGTTATTTTTTCCACATCGACCAGCATCATCGGCCCATATAAACGAAAAATAAGTCCAGCTAAGACACAGACCCTTGCCGAGCGATCGGGCGATTAAACAAATTTTAGCCACCTCACTATCAGCCAAGCCTGGGTGGTTTTTCACGAAGGGGCGCTAGCTAGCTAAGCTAGGGGCGCTAGCTAGCTAAGCTAGCGGCGCTAGCTAGCTAGCCGGCTATCAGCAACACTTAAGAGAATTGTCGCTAATATGGGATGTCTTGATAAAACGAGCAGATATTTGAAGTTTACACACCTACATTCTCGCCTGAAAATATCTTAAAAGTGTATTTTGTGACCTAGAAACACGAATAAAAGACATATAAAACGAAGTGGTGTCCGCCATTGTTTGACTCGGTAGAGGCATGCTATGAATTGTGGGATATGTAGTTTTCACCAAGCATGGCCGTACTACTCCCGGTATACCACTAGAGAGAGCCAACACACCACAAATGAAGTCTGTTTCTATGGTGCCAAAAGCAGAATCTTTCTCAGGAGCCTAGAAATTGGCCTAAATTTGCACTAAAATCTAAATATTTCAAAACTATAAAAGTTATAAACACCAAAAGTCACACCATACTAGCCCAGCTCCAGCCGCACAAAATGATGTAAACATATGTGCCCCTATTGTCAAAACTGTTTGGCAGAGGAGCGCGGGGAAAATTTTCACTAAAATATTAATATTTAAAAACTATAATATTCATAAACACCAAAAGTCATAGCACACCATTCCAGATCCGGCCGCACAAAATGAGGTAACATATATGAAGCTTGTATCAAAACTGCGGGTCGAGATACACTGCAAAATTTCAGGCGGAAAAAGGAAAATAATAATAACTAGAAAAATTTGCATTTCCTGCGAAAATGCTGTGTGGATGCCTTAATGCTGAAGCTGTCTGCTCAAAAACTGAAAAAGATGAAAAGTTGCAAAAAGTTGAATGGTGGTGAAAAAAACACTGCCGTGAGCAGGATTCAAACCTGGCCCTCCTGGTCTCAAGGCAGCCACTCATCTCACTGAGCTAAACTCACTCTGACAAAGAAGAGGTGGAGATATGGACAATTCTGCTGAAATGAGCAGAAGCTGCTGAGAATTGTGCTGATAAGAGGAGAAAAGGCTGAAAATTTTGCAGAAACGAGGTGAATCAGCAAAATTTTTGCTGAAAAGAGGTAAAGAAGCAGAAAGTTGCGCTGAAAAGAGATGAATCAGCAGAATTTCTGCAGATAAGAGGTTTTTTCTGAAAACAGCTGAGATTTGTGCTAATAACAGGTGAAAAGGCTGAAAATTTTGCAGAAGAGGTGAATAAGCAGAATTTGGGCTGAAAAGAAGTGAAAATTCTGCTGAAAAGAGTTCAATCAGCAGAACTTCTGCTGAAAAGAGGTGAATGAGCAGAATTCTGCTGAAAAGAGGTTTTTGCAGAAAACAGCTGAAAAAGCTGGTGTTTGTGCTGAAAAGTGGTGAAAAAACTGAAAATTTTGCTGAAAAGGGGTGAAAAAGCTGAAATTTGTGTTGAAAAGAGTTGAAAAAGTTTAATTGTTAACTGACAGAAATGTTGCCATAAGCGGGATTTGAACCCGGGCCTCCCAGTCTGAGAACGGCTGCTCATCTCACTGAGCTAAAACTCAGGTCATCTCGGCAAAGAAAATCAGTGACACCACTGATAATATGGCAGAAATGGGCAAAAAATATTGCATAAAAAATTCAATATCTCAAAAAGTATAGAAGTTATGAGCACCAAAAGTCATAGCCTACATTAGCAGAAAGAGCAGAATTTTGCAAAGTTTGAACTGAGAAAATCGGCTGAAAACTGAGGCAGTAGTTAAGCGGCAAAAAACGTACGGAAGCAACCAGAATAAAGTATAATAAAGAATAAAGAGAAACAGGAACTCAATAGTGTGGAAGCCCTTTTAGGGCATCCACACAATAATAATAACTAGAAAGGGAAAATTTCAGAAGAAATTTTATGTGTGCCTATGCCGCTGCTATTCAGTGTAGTTTGCCATTCATACAGCTACAGAGAGCAAAACTCAGAAGAGCAGCCATTCTCCACCATGAACTATGGTAAAAACAAACACCGCTCACGCTTCACAGATAACAGCTTACAGTTTTGTGTAAAGATGAAGTTACTTCAGACAGCGCCGATTTGCAGACGCTGTGCACACAGGTTCATGAGCAGAAGTCCCATTGTACCACGGCAGATCCGACAATGTTTGCATGAACACGCTTTGAAGCATTACGTTATGGACCACTTTTCACACATGGTTGGTGTACCCAAACAGCCGGCTGTAGCTTTTCAACTCACAGCCGGACACACACCCAAAACAGCCGAGAGAGCACAGACTACGCCGAGAGGCGTGATTGCAGGTGCCGCTCAGGTGGGTCCACCTCCCTGCAGCGGCACTGCAGACCACGCCCGCCACACACATCAAACACGTAAAATAAATATTTATGCACTTTTGCATTCACTTTTTGTTTTTGTTATTTTTACACAGTGTTCTGAATGATGAACAATGGTCTACAGCCAATCTTGTGTATTATTATACAAACTTTGGTTGTAAGATTCAGATAACTATTTAATAAAAGCTAAATATTTTATATGAGAGTAAGAAAGAAAAGTATATCTTTGTGTCCACCTTTCTCTGTTAATGCCCTACCTGGCCCCTGGCAAAAGCTTTGCTAGATCCCGCCCCTGCACAGTTACCAGCTGTCAGCTACACAAAAAGGAGCTTGGTGTATATTTGTCTGTCAGAAACAGTTCATAACTTCCTTCAACTCATTCATGTCACCTAAGGGTAAACCTGTTTCTCCATCACCAGTTCAGCTCTGATGATTCAGTAAGGACATCTCCTGATTTCATCTTCATGCTCCAGCAAACATCAGCTGATACTAGAAATTAAAATCAAAAGAATTCTAACAACAGCTGATCAAGCTTAAACGTGCTGCTGTTGTTTAGCGCGATAAACAAACAAGAGAGAAAAGCCGATCATTGATCAGTTTCATGACTGAAGTTTCAACAGGCGAGAGAATGACAGGGAGGCTGTCATAAAGTTCAACATCGGTAACATCGGTAACTTAGCCCGCACACAGCTGTATACAAACTCCGTAGTGCTAGCTAGCACGCAGTACGCAGTTATTGTAAGTGATTGAAAAAGTCAGCACAGCGAAAATAAACTACACCTAAACTCGGTTTATATCTGACCCAAATAGAGTGCAGGTCATAACTTCTTACCTGAAATTCAGTTCACCTCACGCTCCTGCCTTCGCTTTCCCTGATCCACGATTGACCTCCGCGTTAGCAAACACCGGTCGATCGGCGGTAGCCTCACCGCCTTGTATGTCTCGTTCGCGGCATGTCCTTTCTGTCACACACCGGTGGATAGCTGCCCTCTGTTGTAGCTCCACCACCAAACAACTCAGTTATTTTTTCCACATCGACCAGCATCATCGGCCCATATAAACGAAAAATAAGTCCAGCTAAGACACAGACCCTTGCCGAGCGATCGGGCGATTAAACAAATTTTAGCCACCTCACTATCAGCCAAGCCTGGGTGGTTTTTCACGGCGGTCGCTAGCGGCGCTAAGCTAGCGGCGCTAAGTTAGTGCCGCTAGCTAGCTAGCCAGCCAGCTATCAGCAACACGTAAGAGAACTGTTGCTAAATAAACTACACCTAAACTCGGTTTATATCTGACCCAAATAGAGTGCAGGTCATAACTTCTTACCTGAAATTCAGTTCACCTCACGCTCCTGCCTTCGCTTTTCCTCATCCACGATTGACCTCCCGCGTTAGCAAACAGCGGTCGATCCGCGGTAGCCTCACCGCCTTGTATGTCTCGTTCGCGGCATGTCCTTTCTGTCACACACCGTGGATAGCTGCCCTCTGTTGTAGCTCCACCACCAAACAACTCAGTTATTTTTTCCACATCGACCAGCATCATCGGCCCATATAAACGAAAAATAAGTCCAGCTAAGACACAGACCCTTGCCGAGCGATCGGGCGATTAAACAAATTTTAGCCACCTCACTATCAGCCAAGCCTGGGTGGTTTTTTCACGAAGGGCGCTTAGCTAGCTAAGCTAGCGGCGCTAGCTAGGTAGCCGGCTATCAGCAACACTTAAGAGAATTGTCGCTAATATGGGATGTCTTGATAAAACGAGCAGATATTTGAAGTTTACACACCTACATTCTCGCCTGAAAATATCTTAAAAGTGTATTTTGTGACCTAGAAACACGAATAAAAGACATATAAAACGAAGTGGTGTCCGCCATTGTTTGACTCGGTAGAGGCATGCTATGAATTGTGGGATATGTAGTTTTCACCAAGCATGGCACCCTTTAGGCCGTACTACTACCCGGTATACCACTAGAGAGAGCCAACACACCACAAATGAAGTCTGTTTCTATGGTGCCAAAAGCAGAATCTTTCTCAGGAGCCTAGAAGTTGGCCTAAATTTGCACTAAAATCTAAATATTTCAAAAACTATAAAAGTTATAAACACCAAAAGTCACACCATACTAGCCCAGCTCCAGCCGCACAAAATGATGTAACATATGTGCCCCTATTGTCAAAACTGTTTGGCAGAGGAGCGGGAAAATTTTCACTAAAATATTAATATTTAAAAACTATAATATTCATAAACACCAAAAGTCATAGCACACCATTCCAGATCCAGCCGCACAAAATGAGGTAACATATATGAAGCTTGTATCAAAACTGCGGTCGAGATACACTGCAAAATTTCAGGCGGAAAAAGGAAAATAATAATAATAACTAGAAAGCTTAAAATTTCAGAAGAAATTTTATGTGTGCCTATGCCGCTGCTAATCTGTGTAGTTTTCCATTCATACGGCTACAGACAGCAAAACTCAGAAGAGCAGCCATTCTCCACCATGAATTATGGTAAAACAAACACCGCTCGCGCCTCACAGATGACAGCTTACAGTTTTGGGTAAAGATGAGGTCACTTTGTACAGCCCCGATTTGCAGACGCCTGTGCACACAGGTTCATAAGCAGAAGTCCCTCTGTACCACGGCAGACCCCGACAATGTTTGCACGAACACACTTTGAACCAGTACGTTATGGACCACTTTTCACACATGGTTGGTGTACCCTCCCAGCCAGCTGTAGCTTTTCAACTCACAGCCCGACACACACCCAAAAACAGCCGAGAGAGCACAGACTACGCCCGAGAGGTGTGATTGCAGATGCCTCTCAGGTGGGTCCACCTCCTGCAGCGGCACTGCAGACCACGCCCGCCACACATATCAAACACGTAAAATAAATATTTATGCACTTTTGCATTCACTTTTTGTTTTTGTTATTTTTACACAGTGTTCTGAATGATGAACAATGGTCTACAGCCAATCTTGTGTATTATTATACAAACTTTGGTTGTAAGATTCAGATAACTATTTAATAAAAGCTAAATATTTTATACAGGGAGTGCAGAATTATTAGGCAAATGAGTATTTTGTCCACATCATCCCCTTCATGCATGTTGTCTTACTCCAAGCTGTATAGGCTCGAAAGCCTACTACCAATTAAGCATATTAGGTGATGTGCATCTCTGTAATGAGAAGGGGTATGGTCTAATGACATCAACACCCTATATCAGGTGTGCATAATTATTAGGCAACTTCCTTTCCTTTGGCAAAATGGGTCAAAAGAAGGACTTGACAGGCTCAGAAAAGTCAAAAATAGTGAGATATCTTGCAGAGGGATGCAGCAGTCTTAAAATTGCAAAGCTTCTGAAGCGTGATCATCGGACAATCAAGCGTTTCATTCAAAATAGTCAACAGGGTCGCAAGAAGCGTGTGGAAAAACCAAGGCGCAAAATAACTGCCCATGAACTGAGAAAAGTCAAGCGTGCAGCTGCCAAGATGCCACTTGCCACCAGTTTGGCCATATTTCAGAGCTGCAACATCACTGAGTGCCCAAAAGCACAAGGTGTGCAATACTCAGAGACATGGCCAAGGTAAGAAAGGCTGAAAGACGACCACCACTGAACAAGACACACAAGCTGAAACGTCAAGACTGGGCCAAGAAATATCTCAAGACTGATTTTTCTAAGGTTTTATGGACTGATGAAATGAGAGTGAGTCTTGATGGGCCAGATGGATGGGCCCGTGGCTGGATTGGTAAAGGGCAGAGAGCTCCAGTCCCACTCAGACGCCTGCAAGGTGGAGGTGGAGTACTGGTTTGGGCTGGTATCATCAAAGGTGAGCTTGTGGGGCCTTTTCGGGTTGAGGATGGAGTCAAGCTCAACTCCCAGTCCTACTGCAAGTTTCTGGAAGACACCTTCTTCAAGCAGTGGTACAGGAAGAAGTCTGCATCCTTCAAGAAAAACATGATTTTCATGCAGGACAATGCTCCATCACACGCGTCCAAGTACTCCACAGCGTGGCTGGCAAGAAAGGGTTTAAAAGAAGAAAAACTAATGACATGGCCTCCTTGTTCACCTGATCTGAACCCCATTGAGAACCTGTGGTCCATCATCAAATGTGAGATTTACAAGGAGGGAAAACAGTACACCTCTCTGAACAGTGTCTGGGAGGCTGTGGTTGCTGCTGCACGCAATGTTGATGGTGAACAGATCAAAACACTGACAGAATCCATGGATGGCAGGCTTTTGAGTGTCCTTGCAAAGAAAGGTGGCTATATTGGTCGCTGATTTGTTTTTGTTTTGTTTTGAATGTCAGAAATGTATATTTGTGAATGTGGAGATGTTATATTGGTTTCACTGGTAAAAATAAATAATTGAAATGGGTATATATTTGTTTTTGTTAAGTTGCCTAATAATTATGCACAGTAATAGTCACCTGCACACACAGATATCCCCTAAAATAGCTAAAACTAAACACAAACTAAAAACTACTTCCGAAAACATTCAGCTTTGGTATTAATGAGTTTTTTGGGTTCATTGAGAACATGGTTGTTGTTCAATAATAAAATTATTCCTCAAAAATACAACTTGCCTAATAATTCTGCACTCCCTGTATTTGTCTCTCAAAAATAGTTCATAACTTCCCTTCAACTTATTCATGTCACCTAAAGGGTAAACCTGTTTCTCCATCACCAGTTCAGCTCTGATGATTCAGTAAGGACATCTGCCGTTTTTACAGCTGTAGCTCCAGCAAACATCAGCTGATACCAAAAAATTAAAAGCAAATGAATTCTAACAACAGCTGATCAAGCTTAAAGGTGCTGCTGTTGTTTTGCGCGATAAACAAACAAGAGAGAAACGCCGATCATTGATCAGTTTCATGACTGAAGTTTCAACAGGCGAGAGAATGACAGGGGAGGCTGTCATAAAGTTCACCATGCGCACACAGCTGTATAGAAACTCTGTCGTGCTAGCTAGAACGCAGTACGAGTTATTGTAACTGATTGTAAAAAGTCAGCACAACAAAAATAAACTACACCTAAACTCGGTTTATATCTGACCCAAATAGAGTGCAGGTCATAACTTCTTACCTGAAATTCAGTTCACCTCACGCTCCGACCGGCAGCCGCCTGCTTCTCCTGCCTTCGGTTTCCCTGATCCACGATCTACCACCGGTTGATCGGCGGTCGCCTCGCCGCCTCGTTCCCCACATGTTCTTTCTGACACACACCGGTGGATAGCTGCCCTCGGTTGTAGCTCCCGTCAGCGACTCACCAAACAACTCAGTTATTTTTTCCACATCGACCAGCATCTGGACAATCCACTGCCTTTCACTGTTTGTACCGTTACTAAAAAAACCCTCATCGGCTCATAAAAACGAAAAATAAGTCCAGCTATGACCCTGAGTCAAAAGACAGCCAGCTCGGGTTAGCTAGCTACCTGTCTAGCTCTTTGCAGGCACCGAAAACATCAGAGCTAATATGGGATGTCTTGGTAACACGAGCAGATATTTGAAGTTTACATCTGGCCAATCCACCACCTTTCACTGTTTATACCGTTACTAAAATGAATAAATAAATAAATCATCGGTCCATATAAACGAAAAATAAGTCCAGCTAAAACACATACTGTCGGCGAGCGACCGGGTGCTGACACGAAGTTTCACCCGCCTCAATATAAGCCAAGCCTGGGTTTTTTTTTCACGAAGGGTCGCTAGCGGTGCTAGCTAACTATGCTAGCGGCACTAGCTAGCTAGCCGGCTATCAGCAACACATAAGAGAACTGCTGCTAAATAAACTACACCTAAACTCGGTTTATATCTGACCCAAATAGAGTGCAGGTCATAACTTACCTGAAATTCAGTTCACCTCACGCTCCTGCCTTCGCTTTCCTGATCCATGATTGACCACCGCGTTAGCAATCGCCTGCCCGGCCTCATGTGTCTCGTTGGCGGCATGTCCTTTCTGTCACACACCGTGGGTAGCTGCCCTCTGTTGTAGCTCCACCACCAAACAACTCAGTTATTTTTTCCACATCGACCAGCATCATCGGCCCATATAAACGAAAAATAAGTCCAGCTAAGACACAGACCCTTGCCGAGCGATCGGGCGATTAAACAAATTTTACCCACCTCACTATCAGCCAAGCCTGGGTGGTTTTTCACGAAGGCGCTAGCTAGCTAAGCTAAGCGCTAGCTAGCTAGCCGGCTATCAGCAACACTTAAAAGAATTGTCGCTAATATGGGATGTCTTGATAAAACGAGCAGATATTTGAAGTTTACACACCTACATTCTCGCCTGAAAATATCTTAAAAGTGTATTTTGTGACCTAGAAACACGAATAAAGACATATATAAAACGAAGTGGTGTCCGCCATTGTTTGACTCGGTAGAGGCATGCTATGAATTGTGGGATATGTAGTTTTCACCAAGCATGGCACCCTTTAGGCCGTACTACTCCCGGTATACCACTAGAGAGAGCCAACCCACCACAAATGAAGTCTGTTTCTATGGTGCCAAAAGCAGAATCTTTCTCAGGAGCCTAGAAATTGGCCTAAAGTTGCACTAAAATCTAAATATTTCAAAACTATAAAAGTTATGAACACCAAAAGTCACACCATACTAGCCCAGCTCCAGCCGCACAAAATGATGTAACATATGTACCCCTATTGTCAAAACTGTTTGGCAGAGGAGCGCGGGAAAATTTTCACTAAAATATTAATATTTAAAAAACTATAATAGTCATAAACACCAAAAGTCATAGCACACCATTCCAGATCCAGCCGCACAAAATGAGGTAACATATATGAAGCTTTTCTCAAAACTGCGGGCGTGATACGTGCCGAAATTTAGGCGGAAGATGGAGAATAATAATAACTAGAAAATTTGCATTTCCTGCGAAAATGCAGTGTGGATGCTGTAAAGCTGAAGCTGTCAGCTGAAACTAGCTGAAAAGTTGCAGAAGTTGTAAAACCTTTGCAAAAATTGTAATAACTTTGCAGAAGCATAAGAACTTAGCAAAATGTAATTACTTAGCAGAACTGCAATAACATAAAGAAAACATAATACTTGGCAGAAATACAATAACATAGCAGAACTTAGCAGCAGAAATTAGAATAAATATTGTAACTTAGCAGAAACAAGATAACTTTTCAGAAATACAGGATTTTAGCAAACATGGTACAAGATTACTTAGATACTTTATTTAAACAAAAATACCTAAACATTGCACAAATACTGTGATTTAGGACAAATACTACAACATAGCAGAAATGCTGTAATTCAGCAAATATATTATGCTATGGCACAAATAGAAAGAATATGCTCAAATACTATGATTTTGCTCAAATAATATGATTAAGCAATAATACTAAGATTTAGCAGAAATACTGTATTTAGCACAAACACCGAAAAGTAGCAGAAATACTGTAATTTAGCATAATAGTAATAACTTGCACAATTACAAATATGGACATGGTAAATGGCCTGTATTTATATAGCGCTTTTATGGTCCCTAAGGACCCCAAAGCTCTTTACATATCCAGTCATTCACCCATTCACACACTGGTGATGGCAAGCTACGTTGTAGCCACAGCCACCCTGGGCCGCACTGACAGAGGCGAGGCTGCTGGACACTGGCGCCACCGGGCCCTCTGACCACCACCAGTAGACAACGAGTGAAGTGTCTTGCCCAAAGACACAACGACCGAGACTGTCCGAGCCGGGCCTCGAACCGGTAACCTTCCGATTACAAGGCGAACTCCCAACTTTTGAGCCACGATCGCCCCCGTATATGGAAACACACATGCACAGAGACACACACAGGATCCAATTCAATCAACCAGTGTAAATATATTGATTTTAAATCACACAATAAGATACACCCATAAAAAGGCTCTCTTTCTCTCTCTCACTCTCTGTCATACAGACACACACACACACACACACACACACACACACACACACACACACACACACACACACACACGCAGCAGCAGAAGCAAGTGAACAAACAGGGGCATTACATACAGTGTTTCCTGTATGTTTCTAGGTGGGTCAAAAAGCCTGGAGCTGCTTAATTTGAATCCACCAATCAGAAAGGTTATGTACTTTTTCCCGCCAAAACAGGTGCACCTGTTTTTACACACGCAGCACAGAGACAGGATTTGTGCAGTCTATTTTTCATAGTGAGGACTCCTCTCAAACAAATGGCTATAATTTCCTTACCAGCTGCGCCACTGGGAAAGACAGTGAGCTCTTGGGAAACGGGTGATGAGCAGTCAGAATTAGATCGCGGTGAGAGGCAAAGAGCGCCGCTTTTGGAGTTACAAAACGTCGTGTAACTCCAAAACTAGGTGGACTAGAAGCATAATTCTTGTACTGGGTGAATCAGCGGACTCTGGTGTACTTTGACTGCGATTTTCATTACTCTTTGTACATCCGTCGCTGAGATATGACGAGAGAAGAAACGGCAGACCTCAGATATGATTGGCTGGCTGGGAAGCTGGCAGAAATATATAGTAATAGTGTGATTAAGCATAAATACTACATTTAGCAGAAATACTGTATTAAGCACAAATCCTATAAAAAGCAGAAATACTATATTAAGCACAAATCCTATAAAAGCAGAAATACTATATTAAGCAATATAAAAATCCTATAAAAATGGTATAAAAAGCAAAAATACTGTAATATGATTTGGTAGAAAAACTATAATTAATCAGAAATACTATATTTGGCAGAAATACTGTAATCAGCACATATACTGTAACATGACAGAAATTCCTCCACTTAGTAGTAATACTATAACATAACACAAATGTTATGATGAGTTGAGCGGCTGGTACTCTGGTGCAGTCAGCACAATCTGGAGCTGAACACTCTTAAAACTGTAGAGATGACAGTGGACTTCAGGAGACATCCCTCAACTCTGCCCCCCCCTCATCATATCAGACAGCCCTGTGTCGACTGTGGAGATCTTCAAGTTGCTGGGTACCACCATCTCCCAGGACCTGAAGTGGGAGACCAACATCAACTCCATCCTCAAAAAGACCCAGCAGAGGATGTACTTCCTGAGACAACTGGGGAAGTACAGTCTTCCACAGGAGCTGCTGATCCAGTTCTACACTGCAGTCATTGAGTCTGTCCTGTGCTCCTCCATCACAGTCTGGTATGGTGCAGCCACTAAACAGGACAGGTGCAGACTGCAGCGGACTGTACGGGCAGCAGAAAGGATCATCGGCGCCCCTGCCCTCCATCCAGGATCTGTACCTCTCAAGAACCAGGAAACGGGCAGGGAAAATCATCACAGACCCCTCACACCCTGGACACAGACTTTTGATCTGCTGCCCTCTGGCAGACGGTATAGAAGGCTGCAGACCAGGACCACCCGACACAGGAACAGTTTCTTTCCCCTCACCATCTCCCTTCTAAACAGTTGAACTGTCACACTCCTCCCACTGCCAGACTGCAACTGCACCTTATGTGCATTCTGTAGTATTCATTCCACCTCATTTCATTTTGTATTTTATGTATATACGTTTAGATTAGTTATTTATAGTTGGTTTACACAGCTTTGTGTATGTATGTGTATGCATGTGTAATGTATATATAGATACGTGTGTGTGTGGGTGCGTGTGTGTGTGTGTGTGTGTGTGTGTGTGTGTGTGTGTGTGTGTGTGATTTACATTGCTGTGCTCGAGAGCCACCATCTACGGAACCAAATTCCTTGTATTTGTCTGCACATATACTTGGCCAATAAACACGATTCTGATGATTTGGCACAAAACCATGATTTGGCAAAAATACTATCATTTAGCAGAAATACTATGATTGAGCAGAAGTACTAAGATGTAGTAAAAGTACTTTGATTTAAGAGAAACCAATTATGGAGGAGTAATACTTTAAAATGGGAGAAATATTGATACACACACACATTCACAGAGCGTAAAGGGAAGAGTATTTGTGCCATGGAGTGTTAAGAAGAATGTGAGGTCCATATTAGAAAAGCTGGTAAAAAGTTTTGAGAATTGTAATAAATGATGAATATGAATTAGTGGTCTGTGATAGTGTATTAATTTGTAGGGCAAAAACATGTTGTCCAAGGTGGAGTTGAACCCACGACCTTTGGGTTGCAGACCTGTGTCATTACCAGCTGCACCACTGGGAAAGACAGTGAGCGCCTGGAAAACAGGGTGATGAGCAGTCAGAATTAGATCGCGGTGTGAGGCAAAGAGCGCCGTTTTTTGGAGTTACAAAACGTCGTGTAACTCCAAAACTAGGTGGACTAGAAGCATAATTCTTGTACTGGGTGAATCAGCGGACTTTGGTGTACTTTGACTGCGATTTTCATTACTCTTTGTACATCCGTCGCTGAGATATGACGAGAGAAGAAACGGCAGACCTCAGATATGATTGGCTGGCTGGGAAGCTGGCAGAAATATATAGTAATAGTGTGATTAAGCATAAATACTACATTTAGCAGAAATACTGTATTAAGCACAAATCCTATAAAAAGCAGAAATACTATATTAAGCACAAATCCTATAAAAAGCAGAAATACTATATTAAGCAATATAAAATCCTATAAAATGGTATAAAAAGCAAAAATACTGTAATATGATTTGGTAGAAAAACTATAATTAATCAGAAATACTATATTTGGCAGAAATACTGTAATCAGCACATATACTGTAACATGACAGAAATTCCTCCACTTAGTAGTAATACTATAACATAACACAAATGTTATGATGAGTTGAGCGGCTGGTACTCTGGTGCAGTCAGCACAATCTGGAGCTGAACACTCTTAAAACTGTAGAGATGACAGTGGACTTCAGGAGACATCCTCAACTCTGCCCCCTCATCATATCAGACAGCCCTGTGTCGACTGTGGAGATCTTCGTTGCTGGGTACCACCATCTCCCAGGACCTGAAGTGGGAGACCAACATCAACTCCATCCTCAAAAAGACCCAGCAGAGGATGTACTTCCTGAGACAACTGGGGAAGTACAGTCTTCCACAGGAGCTGCTGATCCAGTTCTACACTGCAGTCATTGAGTCTGTCCTGTGCTCCTCCATCACAGTCTGGTATGGTGCAGCCACTAAACAGGACAGGTGCAGACTGCAGCGGACTGTACGGGCAGCAGAAAGGATCATCGGCGCCCCCTGCCCTCCATCCAGGATCTGTACCTCTCAAGAACCAGGAAACGGGCAGGGAAAATCATCACAGACCCCTCACACCCTGGACACAGACTTTTTGATCTGCTGCCCTCTGGCAGACGGTACAGAAGCCTGCAGACCAGGACCACCCGACACAGGAACAGTTTCTTTCCCCTCGCCATCTCCCTTCTAAACAGTTGAACTGTCACACTGCTCCCACTGCCAGACTGCAACTGCACCTTATGTACATTCTGTAGTATTCATTCCACCTCATTTCATTTCTGTATTTTTTTTGTATATACGTTTAGATTAGTTATTTATAGTTGGTTTACACAGCTTTGTGTATGTATGTGTATGCATGTGTAATGTATATATAGATACGTGTGTGTGTGGGTGCGTGTGTGTGTGTGTGTGTGAGATTTACATTGCTGTGCTCGAGAGCCACCATCTACCGGAACCAAATTCCTTGTATTTGTATGCACATATACTTGGCCAATAAACATGATTCTGATGACTTGGCACAAAAACCATGATTTAGCAGAAATACTATGATTGAGCAGAAGTACTAAGATGTAGTAAAAGTACTTTGATTTAAGAGAAATCCAATTATGGAGGAGTAATACTTTAAAATGGGAGAAATATTGATACACACACACATTCACAGAGCGTAAAGGGAAGAGTATTTGTGCCATGGAGTGTTAAGAAGAATGTGAGGTCCATATTAGAAAAGCTGGTAAAAAGTTTTGAGAATTGTAATAAATGATGAATATGAATTAGTGGTCTGTGATAGTGTATTAATTTGTAGGGCAAAAAACATGTTGTCCAAGGTGGAGTTGAACCCACGACCTTTGGGTTGCAGACCTGTGTCATTACCAGCTGCGCCACTGGGAAAGACAGTGAGCGCCTGGAAAACAGGGTGATGAGCAGTCAGAATTAGATCGCGGTGTGAGGCAAAGAGCGCCGTTTTTTGGAGTTACAAAACGTCATGTAACTCCAAAACTAGGTGGACTAGAAGCATAATTCTTGTACTGGGTGAATCAGCGGACTTTGGTGTACTTTGACTGCGATTTTCATTACTCTTTGTACATCCGTCGCTGAGATATGACGAGAGAAGAAACGGCAGACCTCAGATATGATTGGCTGGCTGGGAAGCTGGCAGAAATATATAGTAATAGTGTGATTAAGCATAAATACTACATTTAGCAGAAATACTGTATTAAGCACAAATCCTATAAAAAGCAGAAATACTATATTAAGCACAAATCCTATAAAAAGCAGAAATACTATATTAAGCAATATAAAAATCCTATAAAATGGTATAAAAAGCAAAAATACTGTAATATGATTTGGTAGAAAAACTATAATTAATCAGAAATACTATACTGGGTAGAAATACTATATTTAGCACAAATCTTATAAAATAGCAGAAATAGTATGATTCAGCACAATAGTAATAACTTAAACAGAAAAATTGGAAAAGCAAAATGGACAGCTGAAAAATGCTGAACATGCTAAGGGTCCTTCAAATGTACTTGTTAAATGAAAAAAAAAAACTCAGCAAAAAAAAGTGTAACAGTCACACAATCACAAATATGGAAACATATGGAAACACACATGCACAGAGAGACACACACAGGATCAAATTCAGTCAACCAGTCTAAATATATTGAATTTAAATCATACAATAAGATGCTCCCATAAAAACTCTGTCTCGCCTCTCTTCTCTCTCTCTGTCACACACACACACACACACACACACACACACACACACACACATACATAGGGAGAGACAAGCAAGTTTCTAGGTCAGTCAAGCAGCCTGGGAGCTGCTAAATTTGAATCCACCAATCAGTGAGGCTGTGTACTTTTTCCCGCCAAAACAGGTGCACGCAGCACAGAGAGACACAGGATTTTTGCAGTCTATTTCTCATAGTGACAACTCCCCTCAAACAAATGACCATAATTTCCTAACCGTAGGGGCTAGAACGGTCATTCTTACACCGCTTTTGTTTAGAAGAGATGGGGCAATCTTAAAGTGTTTACAATTTATCATTAAAATATGAATTATTAAAGATATTTGACTTCTAATGCACCATAACTGAGTAGAGGCAAGCTTAAAACTGCCTTGACTTGCCCCCAAACAACGCTTTCTAACTCTAAATCTATTTGGAGTATTGATATCATTCTTTCACCGTAAGAGACAGCAGGCTTTGGTGAACAGTCATGGAAATTTTCAGGTCTCTGTGGAAATCCATCAAAAGATATGACGAGAGAGAAAAAGTGCCTCATTTCCAGAGTTTGAAATCTGAAGAAATCTGAGCGAAGGACGAATTTCCTACCCTCAAACAAGTGTAACTCATCTCATAACGGTAATAGGTGAGAAAAAAATTCTTGAATTGTGAGCGTCAGGAGTGTCTGAAGATATACTGGGACAAGCCTCATGTTTTAACTTCGCTTCGTTAAGGAGATATGACGATTCGAATATGCCTCTCATTACAGAAATCAAGCGGTGATTTTGAACAAGCTCTCCATTGACTTTCTATGGAGAGTTTTGCGACTTTGTGTTGGTCTGAGGAGATTTGCCAAAATTCTATAAATCTCACAACAATGATGGTGACATTTTCTGAAAGCCAGCAAAAATACCTACGTTTTGATGTATAATTTGTGTGGGTTGAGTGAAAATTGAGCGAGTAGCAAGAAGTTGTTCGGACATGAAGAGAAAATTGCCAAAGGTACAGTGGCTCACTTAGAACCAACTGCATAGCAACCATAACAACGCATGTATTTTGTGAAAAATCACAAAGATGAAACTCAAAACTTAAAGAGGGATAAGATGAAAACGGTAACAGATATGAAAAAGCTGAATCATTCATGAATAGCCCAATAATTTGCGAACATTTTAAAGTTTGAATGATTGTTCTACGTGAAAGTAGGAAAAAGTAGTTAAGTTTCAAAAACAAGCAAGTTTTAGCAGAATTATGGAAGTTTCCCATTCATTTCAATGGGACAAATTAAGGAAAAAAGCTTAATATTTTAAAAAGTATAAGAGCAGAAAATACCAAAAGTCATAGCAGGAATTAGCAGAAAAAGCAGAATAGTTTAAAATTTGAATGGTGAAAATCGCCAAAAATTGTGAAAGTAGTTAACGGACCTAAAAAAACGAAAAAACGGGAGCAACTTGAAGAATAATAATAAAGAACTAGAAAAATTTGCATTTCCTGCGAAAATGCAGTGTGGATGCTGTAAAGCTGAAGCTGTCAGCTGAAACTAGCTGAAAAAGCTGAAAAGTTGCAGAAGTTGTAAAACCTTTGCAAAAAATTGTAATAACTTTGCAGAAGCATAAGAACTTAGCAAAAATGTAATTACTTAGCAGAACTGCAATATCTTAGAGGAAACATAATACTTGGCAGAAACACAATAGCATAGCAGAACTTAGCAGAAATATTGTAACTTACCAGAAACACGATAACTTCTCAAAAATACAAGAATTTAGGAGAAATAGTATAAGATAACAGAAAGAATATATTTAGCCAAACATTCTTAAACATTACAGAAATACTATGATTTAGAGAAACAGTACAACATAGCAGAAATGCTGTAATTTGACAGAAATACTATATTTAGCACAAATCTTATAAAATAGCAGAAATGCTGTATTTAGCACAAATACTGAAAAGCAGCAGAAATGCTATGACTTAGCACAATAGTAATAACTTAAATAGAAAATTGGAAAAGCAAAATGGACAGCTGAAAAATCCTGAGCATGCTAAGGGTCCCTCAAATGTAATTGTTAAATGAAAAGAAAATCAGCAAAAAAAAGTATAACAGTCACACAATCACAAATATGGACACATATTGAAACACACATGCACAGAGAGACACACACAGGACCAAATTCAGTCAACCAGTCTAAATATATTGAATTAAAATCATACAATAAGATGCTCCCATAAAACTCTCTCTCGCCTCCCTTTTCTCTCTCTCTGTCTCACACACACACACACACACACACACACACACACACACACACACACAGCAGCAGCAGCAGCAGAAAGTGAACAGGGGCTGTTAACAGCATGTTTCTAGGTCAGTCAAACAGCTGTGACCTTCTCAATTTGAATCCACCAATCAGAGAGGCTGTGTGCTTTTTCCCGCCAAAACTGGTGCACCAAGTGCAGGCTTTTACACATGCAGCACAGAGAGAGAGAGGATTTTTGCAGTCTATTTCTCATAGTGAGAATTCCCCTCAAACAAACAGCCATAAATTTCTAACCGTAGGGGCTAAAACAGTCATTCTTAGACCATTTTATTCAGAAGAAATAGGGGAATCTTGAAATGCTGACCATTTAAAATAAAAATATGAAATATTAGAGATATATGACATAGATGATTGGTGGGCTTAGAAGCCACGAAGGTCCCAATATGCAAATTTGAATGTGCCAGGACTCAGATATGATTGGCTGGCTGAGAAGCCATGAAGGTCCCAATATGCAAATTTGAATGTGCCAGGACTCAGATATGATTGGCTGGCTGGGAAGCCATGAAGGTCCCAATATGCAAATTTGAATGTGCCAGGACTCAGATATGATTGGCTGGCTGGGAAGCCATGAAGGTCCCAATATGCAAATTTGAATGTGCCAGGACTCAGATATGATTGGCTGGCTGGGAAGCCGTCCAGGTCCTGATATGTAAATTTGAATATTAGGACTGACTCCCTGGGGACCTGGCAGAAATATATAGAAATACAATGATTACCCAGAAATACTGCATTTAGTAGAAATACTATGTTTTAGCACAAATACTATAAAATGGCAGAAATACTATAATTAAGCAGAAATATTATATTAAGTACAAATCCTATAAAATAGCAGAAATAGTATGATTTAGCACAAATGCTGTATTTAGCACAAATCTTATAAAATAGCAGAAATAGTATGATTTAGCAGAAATGCTGTATTTAGCACAAATACTGAAAAGCAGCACAAATGCTATGACTTAGCACAATAGTAATAACTTAAATAGAAAAATTGGAAAAGCAAAATGGACAGCTGCAAAAAGTCCCACAAGCACAGAGAGACACACACAGGATCAAATTCAGTCAACCAGTCTAAATATATTGAATTTAAATCATACAATAAGATGCTCCCATAAAAACTCTCTTGCCTCTCTCTCTCTCTCTCTCTCTCTCTCACACACACACACACACACACACACACACACACACACACACACACACACACACACACACACACACACAGGGAGAGAAAATCAAGTTTCTAGGTCAGTCAAGCAGCCTGGGAGCTGCTAAATTTGAATCCACCAATCAGAGAGGCTGTGTACTTTTTCCCGCCAAAACAGGTGCAGCCGTTTTACACACACAGAGCACAGAGACAGGATTTCTGCAGTGAATTTCTCATAGTGAGGATTCCTCTCAAACAAATGGCCATAATTTCCTAACCGTAGGGGCTAGAATGGTCATTCTTACACCGTTTTGTTCAGAAGAGATGGGGAATCTTAAAGTGTTGACAATTTATCATTAAAATATGAATTATTGAAGATATTTGACTTCTAATGCACCATAACTGAGTAGAGGCAAGTGAAATCTGCCTTGACTTGCCCTCAAACAACGCTTTCTAACTCTAAATCTATTTGGAGTATAGATATCATTCTTTCACCGTAAGAGACAGCAGGCTTTGGTGAACAGTCATGGAAATTTTCAGGTCTCTGTGGAAATCCAACAAAGTTATGACTCCTCCGGAGTGAGAGGAGTAGGAATATTTTACTGCTATTATTTGCTGCTATTTTTATAATCATCATTACCATTTCATGTTAATAGTGATGTTGCATTCAGGGGCATTCAGATGTTCAAATATATGGGTATTATATTAGTCTTTATTACAGGTCCAAGAAGAACCACTTTAAACGGTTGAGTTGAATCTATAATTTTAAATGTTTTTAATGCTTCTATGATCTCAGTGTTTCTGTGTAGAGGGCAGAGACAGGAAGTTATAGGCTTTTTGAAGTTGCAGGCTTTTGCAGAAGTGAAACTGAAAGCAAAGAGAGCATTTAAGGGCGAGACACACATACAGACACATATAGTACGAGAGGTCATGACACGCACGCAGTACACAGCATGCACGCCCCCCGCGTGCACACACACACAGATAGACTCAGTTAGTAGGTAAGAGTTTATAACTGCAAAGTTGTGCCTGTATGAGTGACATTTTGTGCAGAACATGGACTTGATGTTCCAGGAAGATAAGCCTGGGCAGGATGGAGACAGGAAGCACCTGCCGTCGACGCCAAGACGATGTTGTTTTAGACTATGTTAAGAGTCATTGTGGTTTTGGAGTGACGTATGCTTTGTTTAAGTCTGCCTGGTAACAGGAAGACTGCAAACCCTATAAAGCCTTTGTCTAATGATTGTAAGTTCAGTTCGACGCTGAAATCTGCACAGCGGTCGGACTCACACATGTGTTTATTAAAATGCTGTCTAATTGCACACCGGACCGGATCTGTGGTTATTTTGGATTCCTCTCTCAACATTGAACCTTAACACCAAACATTCTTAAACATTACAGAAATACTATGATTTAGAGAAACAGTACAACATAGCAGAAATGCTGTAATTTGACAGAAATACTATATTTGGCAGAAATACTATATTTAGCACAAATCTTATAAAATAGCAGAAATGCTGTATTTAGCACAAATACTGAAAAGCAGCAGAAATGCTATGACTTAGCACAATAGTAATAACTTAAATAGAAAAATTGGAAAAGCAAAATGGACAGCTGAAAAAATCCTGAACATGCTAAGTGTCCCTCAAATGTAATTGTTAAATGAAAAGAAAATCAGCAAAAAAAAAGTATAACAGTCATACAACCACAAATATGTACACATATGGTAACACACATGCACAGACAGACACACACAGGATCAAATTCAGTCAACCAGTCTAAATATATTGAATTTGAATCTTACAATGAGATCATCCCATAAAGAGGCTTTCTCTCTCTCTCTCTCTCTCTCTCTCCTCTCTCTCTCTGTCACACACACACACACACACACACACACACACACAAGATCCAATTCAGTCAACCAGTCTAAGTATATTGAATTTGAATCTTACAATGAGATCATCCCATAAAGAGGCTTTCTCTCTCTCTCTCTCTCTCTCTCTCTCTCTCTGTCACACACACACACACACACACACACACACACACACACACACACAAGATCCAATTCAGTCAACCAGTCTAAATATATTGAATTTAAATCTTATAATGAGATCATCCCATAAAAAGGCTTTCTCTCTCTCTCTCTCTGTCACACACACACACACACACACACACACACACACACACACACACACACAAGATCCAATTCAGTCAACCAGTCTAAATATATTGAATTTGAATCTTACAATGAGATCATCCCATAAAGAGGCTTTCTCTCTCTCTCTCTCTCTCCCTCTCTCTCTCTGTCACACACACACACACAAACACACACACACACACACACACACACACACACACACAGGGAGAGAGAAGTAAGTTTCTAGCTCAGTCAAGCAGCCTGGGAGCTGCTGAATTTGAATCCACCAATCAGAGAGCCTGTGCACTTTTTCCCGCCAAAACAGGTGCAGCCGTTTTTACACACACAGAGCACAGAGACAGGATTTCTGCAGTGAATTTCTCATAGTGAGGATTCCTCTCAAACAAATGGCCATAATTTCCTAACCGTAGGGGCTAGAACGGTCATTCTTACACCGTTTTGTTCAGAAGAGATGGGGGAATCTTACAGTGTTGAGAATTTATCATTAAAATATGAATTTTTAAAGATATTTGACTTCTAATGCACCATAACTGAGTATAGGCAAGCGAAAACTGCCTTGGCTTGCCCTCAAACAACGCTTTCTAACTCTAAATCTCTTTGCAGTATTGATATAATTCTTTCACCGTAAGAGACAGCAGGCTTTGGTGAACAATCATGGAAATTTTCAGGTCTCTGTGGAAATCCATCAAAAAGATATGACGAGAGAAAAAAGTGGCTCATTTCCAGAGTTTGAAATCTGAAGAAATCTGAGCGAGGGACAAATTTCCTGCCCTCAAACAAACCCAATTCATGGCCAAATGGTAATAGATGAGAAAGAAATTCTTGAATTGTGAGCATCAGGAGTGTCTGAAGATATATTGGCACAAGCCTCATGTCTTAACTTCGCTTCGTTAAGGAGATATGACGATTCGAAAATGCCTCTCATTAGAGAAATCCAGCGGTGATTTTGAACAAACTCTCCATTGACTTTCTATGGAGAGTTTTCAGACTTTGTGTTGGTCTGAGGAGATTTGCCAAAATTCTATAAATCCCACAACAATGATAGTGACATTTTCTGAAAGCCAGCAAAAATACCTACGTTTTGATGTATAATTTGTGGAAGTTAAGTGAAAATTGAGCAAGTAGCAAGAAGTTGTTCGAACATGAAGAGAAGACTGCGAAACTTACAGTGGCACACTGGAAGCCAAGTGCATAGCAACCATAACAACGCATGTATTTTGTGAAAAATCACAAAGATGAAACTCAAAACTTAAAGAGGGATAAGATGAAAACGGTAACAGATATGAAAAAGCTGAATCATTCATGAATAGCCCAATAATTTGTGAACATTTTAAAATTTGAATGGTTGTTCTAGGCGAAAGTATGACAAAGTAGTTAAGTTTCAAAATCAAGCAAGTTTTAGCAGAATTGCAGAAGTTTCCCATTCATTTCAATGGGACAAATTAAAGGAAAAAAGCTTAATATTTTAAAAAGTATAACAGTTAAAAATACCAAAAGTCATAGCAGTCGTTAGCAGAAAAAGCTGAATAGTTTAAAATTTGAACGGTGAAAATCGGCTGAAAATTGTTAAAGTAGTTAAAGTCCAAAAAAAACGCACGGAAGCAACTAGAATAATAACTAGAAAAATTTGCATTTCCTGCGAAAATGCAGTGTGGATGCTGTAACGCTGAAGCTGTCTGCTTAAAATAGCTGAAAAAGCTGAAAAGTTGCAGAAATTGTAAAAACTTTGCAGAAGCAAAGGAACTTTGCTAAAATGTAGTAACTTAGCAGAAATGCAATATCTTAGAGGAAACATAATACTTGGCAGAAATACAATAGCATAGCGGAACTTAGCAGAAACATTGTAACTTATCAGAAACACGATAACTTCTCAAAAATACAAGAATTTAGGAGAAATAGTATAAGATAACAGAAAGAATATATTTAGCCAAACATTCTTAAACATTACAGAAATACTATGATTTAGAAAAACAGTACAACATAGCAGAAATGCTGTGATTTACCAGAGACACTATAATATACTATGAATATTGTAATTTTAAATAAATACTATGTTTTAGCAAAAATACTCCAGTTTAGCACAAATATTATAACATAGCAGAAATACTACTCTATAGCAGAAATGCTATATTTAGAAAGAAAAATATAATATAGTAGAAATACTATGATTTAGCAGAAATCCTACAATATAGCTTAATATCAATGAATTACAACAGATACTATGATTGAGCAGAATAGTAATAACTTTAGTGAAAATATTGGAAAGGTAAAATGACAAGCTGAATAAAAAGGAACATGGTTAAGTTCGCTCAAAACTAATTTTTTTTGTTCACCTGTGAAAAAATAAAATAAAAATACATTAAGAAAAAAACAAATAACAATAGCCAACAGATACACACAAAATCAAATATGGATACACAAATGTACAGAGAGAGACACACACACCAGTCAACCAGTCTGAATATATATTTTTATCCAACAATGAGATGCTACCCTAAAAGGGTCTTTGTGTGTGTGTCTCTTTCTCTCTCTCCCTCTCACACACACACACACACACACACACACACACACACACACACACACACACACACACAGCAGCAGCAGCAAGTGAACAGGGGCTGTTAACAGCATGTTTCTAGGTCAGTCAAACAGCTGTGAGCTTCTCAATTTGAATCCACCAATCAGAGAGGCTGTGTGCTTTTTCCCGCCAAAACTGGTGCACCAAGTGCAGGCTTTTACACATGCAGCACAGAGAGAGACAGGATTTTTGCAGTGTATTTATCATAGTCAGGATTCCCCTCAAACAAACAGCCATAAATTCCTAACCGTAGGGGCTAGAACAGTCATTCTTAGACCGTTTTGTTCAGAAGACATGGGGAATCTTGAAATGTTGACCATTTAAAATAAAATATGAAATATTATAGATATATGACATAGATGATTGGCTGGCTGGGAAGCCATGAATGCCCCAATATGCAAATTTGAATGTGCCAGCCCTCAGATATGATTGGCTGGCTGGGAAGCCATGAATGCCCCAATATGCAAATTTTAATGTGCCAGCCCTCAGATATGATTGGCTGGCTGGGAAGCCATGAAGGCAACAATATGCAAATTTGAATGTGCAAGCCCTGAGATATATGATTGGTTGTCTTAGAAGCCATATAAAAAGCAGTAAAACTGTACTATGATTTGGTAGAAAACTATAATTAATCAAAATACTATATTTGGCAGAAATACTATTTTTTTTGGCAGAAACACTATATTCAGCACAAATCTTATGAAATAGCAGAAATAGTATGATTTAGCAGAAATGCTGTATTTAGCACAAATCCCATAAAATAGCAGAAATAGTATGATTTAGCAGAGGTGCTTTATTTAGCACAAATACTGAAAAGCAGCAGAAATGCTATGACCTAGCCTAGCACAATAGTAATAACTTAAATAGAAAAATTGGAAAAGCAAAATGGACAGCTGAAAAATCCTGAACATGCTAAGGGTCCCTCAAATTTAATTGTTAAATGAAAAAAAAATCAGCAAAAAAAAAAAGTATAACAGTCACACAATCACAAATATGTACACATATGGAAGCACACATGTACAGAGAGACACACACAGGATCAAATTCAGTCAACCAGTCTAAATATATTGAATTTAAATCATACAATAAGATGCTCCCATAAAACTCTCTCTCGCCTCTCTCTCTCTCTCTGTCACACACACACACACACACACACACACACACAAAAATACTATGATTTTGCAGAAATACTATGCCTTAGTAGTAATACTATAACATCACAGATATATGATGATTTTGCAGACATTCTATGTTTTTGCACAAATACTACAATTTGGCAGTATAATATGTTTCAGCACAAATACTATGATTTGGCACATATACTATATTCAGCAGATACACTATAACAAAACAGAAAGTCTACGACTTAGTAGTAATACTATAACATAATAGATAGACTCTCTGCAAAATCATAGTATATGTTTTTGCACAACTAGCACAATATGGCAGAAATACTATGATTTGGCACAAGTACTATGATTTAGTACAAATACTCGTATTGGCAGAAATACTATGTTTCAGTACAAATATTACAATTTGGCAATAATACTGGGTTTTAGCACAACTACTGAGATTTGGGTGAAATACTATGATTTAGAAGGAATACTATGATTTGGTAGAAATACTATGCCTTAGTAGTAATACTATAACATAGCAGATACACTGTGATTTTGCAGACATAGTATGTTTTTGCACAAATACTACGATTTTGCTCAAATACTATGAAACTGCAGTAATACTATGATTTTGAAGGAATACTATGATTTGGTAGAAATACTATGCCTTAGTAGTAATACTACAACATAACAGATATACTGTGATTTTGCAGACATTCTATGTTTTTGCACAAATACTACAATTTGGCAGAAATACTATGTTTTAGCACAAATACTATGGTTTGCTATAAATACTATGATTTGGCACATATACTGTATTCAGCAGATATAATTTAACAAAATAGAGAGTCTACGACTTAGTAGTAATACTATAACATAATAGATATGCTATGATTTTGCAGACAGTCTATGTTTTTGCACAACTAGCACAATGTGGCAGAAATACTATGAATTGGCACAAGTACTATGATTTAGTAGAAATACTCTTATTGGCAGAAATACTATGTTTCAGTACAAATACTATGATTTGGCAATAATACTGCGTTTAAGCACAACTACTGAGATTTGAGTGAAATACTATGATTTAGAAGAAATACTATTACTTCGCATACAAATACTACTATGTTTTGGTTCGAATACTATGATTTGCAAAAATACTATGATTTGGCACAAGTACCATGATTTAGTACAAATACTACGAATTGGCAGAAATACTGTGACTTAGTACTAATACTTTAACATAACAGATATACTGTGATTTAGCAGACATAGTATGTTTTTGCACAGATACTACGATTTCACTCAAATACTATGAAATTGCAGTAATACTATGATTTTGAAGGAATACTTTGATTTGGTAGAAATACTATGCCTTAGTAGTAATACTATAACATAACAGATATACTATGATTTTGCAGACATAGTATGTTTTTGCACAAATACTACAATTTGGCAAGAAATACTATGTTTGGGCACAAATACTATGATTTGCTATAAATACTATGATTTGGCACATATACTATAATCAGCAGATATATACTATAACATAACAGAAATTCTACGACTTAGTAGTAATACTATAACATAACAGATATACTGTGATTTTGCAGACATAGTATGTTTTTGCACAAATACTACAATTTGGCAAGAAATACTATGTTTGGGCACAAATACTATGATTTGCTATAAATACTATGATTTGGCACATATACTATAATCAGCAGATATACTATAACATAACAGAAATTCTACGACTTAGTAGTAATACTATAACATAACAGAAATTTTAATTGGGCAGAAATAATATGATTTGGCACAAATACCATGATTTGGCAAAAAAAATACCATGATTTGGCGCAAATACAATGACATGGCAGAAATACTATGATTGGGTACAAATACTATGATTTGGCACAAATACTATGATTTAGCAGAAATAGTATGTTTTAACATAAATAATATCTTTTGACAGAAAGTTCTGCTAAAGGTACTATTTCTGCTTTTAGCAGAAATACTGTAATTTTGCATAAATACTATGATTTGGGATAAATACTATGATTTCCCAGAATTACTATGATTGAGCAGAAGTACTAAGATGTAGTAGAAGTACTTTGATTTAGCAGAAATACTATTATGGAGGAGTTATACTTTAACATGGGAGAAATACTGATACACACACACACACACAGAGCGCAAAGGGAACAGTGGCTGTTAAGAGTCTGGGCTTGGTATATCTAGGTCAGCTAAATTAGCTGCACCTGCTCTAATCAGCACTTACACACACAGACAGAGAGAGCTCTGAGTTTTCTTTAGTGTATTTCTCACATTCAGGATTCCCCGAACAAATGGCCATAATTTCCTAACCGTAGGGGCTAGAACGCTCATTCTGACACCGTTTTGTTCAGAAGAGATGGGGAAATCTCCAGGTCTTCATAATTCAGAGATAAAATATAAATTATTAAAAGCTATATGACTTGTAACACACTGCAACTGAGAAGAGGCGAAGCAAAACTGCCTTGACTTGCCCTCAAACAACGTTGTGTAACTCTAAATCTATATGGAGCATCAAAATCATTCTTTCACCCGAAGAAACAGCAGGCTTTGGTGAACAGTCATGGAAATTTTCAGGTCTCTGTTGAAATCCATCAAAAGATATGACGAGAGAAAAAAGTGCCTCATTTCCAGAGGTTGAAATCTGAAGAGATCTGAGCGAGAGAAAATTTCCTATCCTCAAACAAATGTAATTCATGGCCAAACGGTAATAGGTGAGGAAAATACTCTTGAATTGTGAGCATCAGGAGAGTCTGAAGATATATTGGCACAAGCGTCATGTCTCAACTTTGTTTCGTTAAGGAGATATGACGATTTGAAAATGCCTCTCATTAGAAAAATTCAGCGGTGATTTTGAACAAGCTCTCCATTGACTTTCTATGGAGAGTTTTCAGACCTTGTGTTGCTCTGAGGAGATTTGCAAAGAATCTGTAAATCCCACAAGAATGATAGTGACATTTTCTGAAAGCCAGCAAAAATACCTACGTTTTGATGTATAATTTGTGGGGGTTGAGTGGAAATTGAGCGAGTAGCAAGAAGTTGTTCAGACATGAAGAGAAAATTCGAACAGACCAGCCCTCACTCTGAGTTAATTGCATAGCAACCATAGCAACGCATGTATTTTCTGAAAAATCACAATTTTGCAACTGAAAACTTAAAGAGGCATAAAATTAAAACGGTAGAAGATCTGAAACAGCTGAATCACACAGGAATAGCCCAATAATCTGAGAACATTTTAAAGTTTGAATGGAGTTTCTAGGTGAAAGTATAAGGAAGTAGTTAAGTTTCAAAAACAAGCAAGTTTTAGCAGAATTGTGGAAGTTTCCCATTCATTTCAATGGGACAAATTAAAGGAAAAAGTGTAATATTTTAAAAAGTATAACAGTAATAAACACCAAAAGTCATAGCACCCATAAGCAGAAAGAGCAGAACAGTATAGAGTTTGAACGGAGAAAATCGGCTGAAAACTGAGGGAGTAGATAAAGTCCAAAAACGCACGGAAGCAACTTGAAAAGAAAAATAAAGAATAAAGAGAAACAGGAACTCAATAGTGTGGAAGCCCTTTGAGGGCATCCACACAACTAGAAAAATTTGCATTTCCTGCGAAAATGCTGTGTGGATGCCTTAATGCTGAAGCTGTCTGCTCAAAAACTGAAAAAGATGAAAAGTTGCAAAAAGTTGTATGGTGGAAAAAAAAAAATGTTGCCTTGAGCAGGATTTGAACATGGCCCTCTTAGTCTCAAGGCGGTAACTCATCTCACTGTGCCAAAGTCACTCTCAATTACGCAAACTCATTTTCACAAAGAAGAGGTGGAGAGACTGACAATTTTGCTGAAATGAGCAGAAGCTGCTGAGAATTGTGCTGGTAAGAGGAGAAAAGGCTGAAAATTTTGCAGAAAAGAGGTGAATCAGCAGAATTTCTGCTTAAAAGAGTTTTTCCTGAAAACAGCTGAGATTTGTGCTAATAAGAGGTGAAAAGGCTGAAAATTTTGCAGAAGAGGTGAACAAGCAGAATTTGGGCTGAAAAGAGGTGAAAATTCTGCTGAAAACAGTTCAGTCAGCAGAAGTTCTGCTGAAAAGTGTTCTGCAGAACTCTTTTCAGAATTCTGCTGAAAAGATGTTTTTGCTGAAAATAGCTGAAAAGCTGGGAAACTGAAAATTTTGCTGAAAAGGGGTGAAAAAGCTGAAATTGAGTTAAAAAGTTTCTCTGCGTAAAACAGGTTTCTGCTTAAAACAGCTAATAAGTTGAGATTTGTGCTGAAAACAGGTGTTCAAATCCCATGACCAGGATTTAAACCTGGCCCTTCTGGTCTCAAGGAAGCTACTCATCTCACTGAACTAAACTTGTTCCGACAAACACAAGAGATGAAGAAACTGACAATTTTGCTAAATGAGCAGAAGCTGCTGAGTTTTGTGCTGAGAAGATGTGAAAAGCTGAAAAATTTGCAGAAAAGAGGTGAATCAGCAGAATTTCTGCAGAAAAGATGGAAAGAAGAAGAACATTGCACTGAAAAGAGGTAAATCAGCAGAATTTCTGCTGAAAAGAGTTTTTTTTTTCTGAAAACAGCCCCAAAAATTGGAATTTGTGCTGAAAAGGGGTGAAAAAATGAAAATTTTGCTGAAAAGGGGTGAAGAAGGTAAAGTATACCAAATCAAAGTATTTGTGCCAAAACATAGTGTTTCTGCCATATTGTGGTATTTGTGCCACAAAAGTTACTACATTACAACATGAATACGGATTAAAGATGAAAGAAACTGGCAACAAATTCCTCCACTACAAACCAGTCTGATACCACTTCTTTGCAGTGTTCACATTTACTAAGGCACTACCCAAAAAGGCGTCACAAGAGGGCACTCCAACACAAGAGATGACCTATGTACACTGATGCACTTAGTAACAGTCAGCCTCCTACTTAGACACTACGTAATACAGCGATATTACAGTGTACAAATTCACATAAATATGATTTGGCAGAAATACTAAACTTTGGCACAAATACTATAATTGAGTACAAGTACTCTAAGATAACAGAAATACTATGATTTAGCAGAAATACAATGTTTTTGCAGAAACACTGTAATTTCACTCAAATACTATGAGATAGCAGTAATACTATGATTTGGCAGAAATCCTACGTTTTAGTACAAATACTATGACAAAGCAGAAATACTATGACTTAGAAGTAATACTATCACAAAAGGGATTCCTCAAAATACTGTGAAATTGCAGTAATTCTATGATTTGGCAGAAATACGGTACTTCATACAAATACAATGCTTTGGTACAAATACTATATTTTGGTTTGAATACTATGATTTGCAACAAATACTATGATTTGGCACGAGTAATATGATTTAGTACAAATAATACGAATTGGCAGAAATACTGTGACTTAGTAGTAATACTATAACATAACAGATATACTGTTATGTTGCAGACAGTCTATGTTTGAACCTGGCCCGCCTCCTGGGCTCAAGGCGGCTACTCATCTCACTGTGCCAAACTGACTCTCACAAGGAAGGAGATGGAGAGACTGACAATTATGGTGAAATGAGCAGAAGCTGCTGAGAATTGTGCTCATAAGAGGTAAAAGGGCTGAAAATTTTGCAGAAAAGAGGTAAATCAACAGAATTTCTGCAGAAAAGAGGAAAGAAGCAGAACATTTGCGCTGAAAAGAGGTGAATGAGCAGAATTTCTGCTGAAAAGAGGCAGAACAACCTGTTTCTGCTCAAATTCACCAATCAGAGGTACTGCTTCTGTCTGCTTCATCAGGCTGTTTACTTGTATGTATTTCTGCCATGTGGTGTTGACAAGAATCTGAGGTCCATATTAGAAAAGCTGCTAAAATCATAAAACTTTGCAGAATTGTAATAAATTAGCAATATAAATTACAGGTCTGTGATAGTGTATAAATTTGTAGTGAAAAAAAAAAACGTGGACCAAGGTGGGATTGAACCCACGACCTTTGAGCTGCAGAGCCGTGTCATTACTGATTGCGCCACCTGGAAAGGGGGCGGCGGTCTGAAAGACAGATACTTGGGCAGTCAGAAAATAGATCGCGGTGAGAGGCGAAAAACGCCGCTTTTTGGAGTTACAAAACGTCGTGTAACTCAAAAACTAGGAGGGCTAGCAGCATAATTCTTGTACTGGGTGAATCAGCGGACTTTGGTGTATTTTGACTGCGATTTTCATAGCTCATTCTACCTCCGTCGCGGAGATATGACGAGAGAAGAAACGGCTTCATTTCCAGAGTTTGAAGACTGAGAGAAGGACAGATTTCCACCCTCAAACAAACGTAATTCATTGCTCAACGGTAAGATAATTGTAAAAACTGCTTCCACTGTGAGTGTCAGCAGTGTCTGAAGATATATTGGCACAAGCCTCATGTCCTAACTTTGCTTTGTTAAAGAGATATGGCGATTTTAAAATGCCTCCCGTTACAGAATTTCAGCTCTGAATTTCAAAACCTCCCATAGACTTTGAATGGGGACTTGTCAGACCTTGTGTCACTCCGAGGCAAATTGCGAAAAACGGTAAACCTCACAATAAAGATAGTGACATTGTCTGAAAGCCAGCAAAAATACCTACGTTTTGATGTATAATTTGTGGGGGTTGAGTGGAAATTGAGTCAGTAGCAAGAAGTTGTTTAGACATGAAGAGAAAATTCAGAACGGACCAGCACTCACTCTGACTTAATTGCATAGCAACCATAGCAACGCATGTATTTTCTGAAAAATCACAATTTTGCAGCTGAAAACTTAAAGAGAGATAAGATTAAAACGGTAGAAGATCTGAAAAAGCTGAATCAGACAGCAATAGCCCAATAATCTGAGAACATTTTAAAGTTTGAATGGACTTTCTAGGTGAAAGTATGACAAAGTAGTTAAGTTTCAAAAACAAGCAAGTTTTAGCAGAATTGTGGAAGTTTCCCATTCATTTCAATGGGACAAATTAAAGGAAAAAAGTGTAATATTTTAAAAAGTATAATATTAATAAACACCAAAAGTCATAGCTGGAATTAGCAGAAAGAGCAGAACAGTTTAGAGTTTGAACTGAGAAAATCGGCTGAAAACTGGAGGAGTAGTTAAGTGCCGAAAAACGTACGGAAGCAACAGGAATAATAAAGAATAAAGAGAAACAGGAAAACAATTGTGTGGAAGCCCTTTAGGGCATCCACACAATAATAAAGAATAAAGAGAAACAGGAAAACAATAGTGTGGATGCCTTAAAGCATCCACACAACTAGAAAAATTTGCATTTCCTGCGAAAATGCAGTGTGGATGCTGTAAAGCTGAAGCTGTCAGCTGAAACTAGCTGAAAAAGCTGAAAAGTTGCAGAAATTGTAAAACCTTTGCAAAAAATTGTAATAACTTTGCAGAAGCATAAGAACTTAGCAAAAATGTAATTACTTAGCAGAACTGCAATAACGTAAAGAAAACATAATACTTGGCAGAAATACAATAACATAGCAGAACTTAGCAGCAGAAATTAGAATAAATATTGTAACTTAGCAGAAACAAGATAACTTTTCAGAAATACAGGATTTTAGCAACCATGGTACAAGATTACATAGATACTTTATTTAAACAAAAATACCTAAACATTGCACAAATACTGTGATTTAGGACAAATACTACAACATAGCAGAAATGCTGTAATTCAGCAATATACTATGCTATGACACAAATAGAAAGAATATGCTCAAATACTATGATTTTGCTCAAATAATATGATTAAGCAATAATACTAAGATTTAGCAGAAATACTGTATTTAGCACAAATACCGAAAAGTAGCAGAAATACTATAATTTAGCATAATAGTAATAACTTGCACAATTACAAATATGGACATGGTAAATGGCCTGTATTTATATAGCGCTTTTATGGTCCCTAAGGACCCCAAAGCGCTTTACATATCCAGTCATTCACCCATTCACACACTGGTGATGGCAAGCTACGTTGTAGCCACAGCCACCCTGGGGCGCACTGACAGAGGCGAGGCTGCTGGACACTGGCGCCACCGGGCCCTCTGACCACCACCAGTTGGCACACAATAAGATACACCCATAAAAAGGCTCTCTCTCTCTCTCTCTCTCTCTCTCTCTGTCATACACACACAGACACACACACACGCAGCAGCAGCAGAAGCAAGTGAACAAATAGGGGCTGTACATACAGTGTTTCCTGTATGTTTCTAGGTAGGTCAAAAAGCCTGGAGCTGCTTAATTTCAATCCACCAATCAGAAAGGCTATGTACTTTTTCCCGCCAAAACAGGTGCACCTGTTTTTACACACGCAGCACAGAGACAGGATTTGTGCAGTCTATTTTTCATAGTGAGGACTCCTCTCAAACAAGTGGCTATAATTTCCTAACCGTAGGGTCTAGAACGGTCATTCTTACACTGTTTTGTTCAGAAGAGATGGGGGGATTGTCAAGTGTTGTGTGTTTAAAGTAAAAATATGAATTTGTAGAGATACATGACATGGATGAGTGGTTGGCTTACAAGCCATGAAAGCCCCAATATGCAAATTTGAATGTCTCAGCCCTCAGATGTGATTGGCTGGCGGGGAACGCATGAAGGCCTCAATATGCAAATTTGAATGTCTCAGTCCTCAGATATGATTGGCTGGTTGGGAAGTCATGCATGACTTGATATGTCAATTTGAAAATTACAGTACTCATAGAGGATTGGCTCCCTGAGGAGCTGGCAGGAATACATAGAAATACTATGATTACCCAGAAATACTGCGTTTAGTAGAAATATTATGTTTTAGCACAAATACTATAAAATGGCTGAAATAGTATGATTTAGCACAAATGCTGTATTTAGCACAAATACTGAAAAGCAGCAGAAATGCTATGACTTAGCACAATAGTAATAACAGAAATAGAAAAACTGGAAAAGCAAAATGAACAGCTGAAAAAATGCTGAACATTCTAAGGCTCCCTCAAATGTAATTGTTGAATGAAAAAAAATCAGCAAAAAAAAAAGTATAACAGTCACACAATCAAAAATATGGACACATATGGAAACACACAAGCACAGAGAGACACAGGATCAAATTCAGTCAACCAGTCTAAATATATTGAATTTAAATCATACAATAAGATGCTCCCATAAAAGCGCTCTCTCGCCTCTCTTTCTCTCTCTCTGTCACACACACACACACACACACACACACACACACACACACTAGCAGCAGCAGCAGCCAAATAGCCTGGGAGCTGCTGAATTTGAATCCACCAATCAGAGAGGCTGTATACTTTTTCCCGCCAAAACAGGTGCACCTGTTTTTACACACATGCAGCACAGAGACAGGATTTGTGATGTCTATTTGTCATAGTGAGGATTCCCCTCAAACAAATGGCTATAATTTCCTAACCGTAGGGGCTAGAACAGTCATTCTTACACCGTTTTGTTCAGAAGAGATGGGGGGGGTCTTAAAGTGTTGACAATTTATCATTAAAATCTGAATTATTGAAGATATTTGACTTCTAATGCACCATAACTGAGTAGAGGCAAAGCGAAAACTGCCTTGACTTGCCCTCAAACAATGCTTTCTAACTCTACATCTATTTGGAGTATTGATATCATTCTTTCACCGTAAGAGACAGCAGGCTTTGGTGAACAGTCATGGAAATTTTCAGGTCTGTGTGGAAATCCATCAAAAAGATATGACGAGAGAAAAAAGTGCCTCATTTCCAGAGTTTGAAATCTGAAGAAATCTGAGCGAGGGACGAATTTCCTACCCTCAAACAAACCCAATTCATGGCCAACTGGTAATAGGTGAGAAAGAAATTCTTGAATTGTGAGCGTCAGGAGTGTCTGAAGATACATTGGCACAAGCCTCATGTCTTAACTTTGCTGCGTTGAGATATGACGATTTGAAAATGCCTCTCATTAGAGAAATCCAGTGGTGATTTTGAACAAGCTCTCCATTGACTTTGTATGCAGTTTTCAGACTTTGTGTTGGTGTGAGGAGATTTGCCAAAATTCTATTATACAGAAATACTGTAATCAGCACATATACTGTAACATTTTAGAAATTCCTCCACTTAGTAGTAATACTATAACATAACACAAATGTTATGATGAGTTGAGCGGCTGGTACTCTGGTGCAGTCAGCACAATCTGGAGCTGAACACTCTTAAAACTGTAGAGATGACAGTGGACTTCAGGAGACATCCTCAACTCTGCCCCCCCTCATCATATCAGACAGCCCTGTGTCGACTGTGGAGATCTTCAAGTTGCTGGGTACCACCATCTCCCAGGACCTGAAGTGGGAGACCAACATCAACTCCATCCTCAAAAGACCCAGCAGAGGATGTACTTCCTGAGACAACTGGGGAAGTACAGTCTTCCACAGGAGCTGCTGATCCAGTTCTACACTGCAGTCATTGAGTCTGTCCTGTGCTCCTCCATCACAGTCTGGTATGGTGCAGCCACTAAACAGGACAGGTGCAGACTGCAGCGGACTGTACGGGCAGCAGAAAGGATCATCGGCGCCCCCTGCCCTCCATCCAGGATCTGTACCTCTCAAGAACCAGGAAACGGGCAGGAAAATCATCACAGACCCCTCACACCCTGGACACAGACTTTTTGATCTGCTGCCCTCTGGCAGACGGTACAGAAGCCTGCAGACCAGGACCACCCGACACAGGAACAGTTTCTTTCCCTCGCCATCTCCCTTCTAAACAGTTGAACTGTCACACTGCTCCCACTGCCAGACTGCAACTGCACCTTATGTACATTCTGTAGTATTCATTCCACCTCATTTCATTTCTGTATTTTATGTATATACGTTTAGATTAGTTATTTGTAGTTGGGTTACACAGCTTTGTGTATGTATGTGTATGCATGTGTAATGTATATATAGATACGTGTGTGTGTGGGTGCGTGTGTGTGTGTGTGTGTGTGAGATTTACATTGCTGTGCTCGAGAGCCACCATCTACTGGAACCAAATTCCTTGTATTTGTCTGCACATATACTTGGCCAATAAACACGATTCTGATGATTTGGCACAAAAACCATGATTTGGCAAAAATACTATAATTTAGCAGAAATACTATGATTGAGCAGAAGTACTAAGATGTAGTAAAAGTACTTTGATTTAAGAGAAATACAATTATGGAGGAGTAATACTTTAAAATGGGAGAAATATTGATACACACACACATTCACAGAGCCTAAAGGGAAGAGTATTTGTGCCATGGAGTGTTAAGAAGAATGTGAGGTCCATATTAGAAAAGCTGGTAAAAAGTTTTCATAATTGTAATAAATGATGAAAATGAATTAGTGGTCTGTGATAGTGTATTAATTTGTAGGGCAAAAAACATGTCCAAGGTGGAGTTGAACCCACGACCTTCGGGTTGCAGACCTGTGTCATTACCAGCTGCACCAGTGGGAAAGACAGTGAGCTCTTGGGAAACAGGGTGATGAGCAATCAGAATTAGATCGCGGTGAGAGTCAAAGAGCGCCGTTTTTTGGAGTTACAAAACGTCGTGTAACTCAAAAACTAGGTGGACTAGAAGCATAATTCTTGTACTGGGTGAATCAGCGGACTTTGGTGTACTTTGACTGCGATTTTCATTGCTCTTTGTACATCCGTCGCTGAGATATGACGAGAGAAGAAACTGCAGACCTCAGATATGATTGGCTGGCTGGGAAGCTGGCAGAAATATATAGTAATAGTGTGATTAAGCATAAATACTACATTTAGCAGAAATACTGTATTAAGCACAAATCCTATAAAAAGCAGAAATACTATATTAAGCACAAATCCTATAAAAAGCAGAAATACTATATTAAGCAATATAAATATCCTATAAAAATGGTATAAAAAGCAAAAATTCTGTAATATGATTTGGTAGAAAAACTATAATTAATCAGAAATACTATATTGGGCAGAAATACTATATTTAGCACAAATCTTATAAAATAGCAGAAATAGTATGATTCAGCACAATAGTAATAACTTAAACAGAAAAATTGGAAAAGCAAAATGGAAAGCTGAAAAAATGCTGAACATGCTAAGGGTCCTTCAAATGTACTTGCTAAATGAAAAAAAAACTCAGCAAAAAAAGTGTAACAGTCACACAATCACAAATATGGAAACATATGGAAACACACATGCACAGAGAGACACACACAGGATCAAATTCAGTCAACCAGTCTAAATATATTGAATTTAAATCATACAATAAGATGCTCCCATAAAAACTCTGTCTCGCCCTCTCTTTCTCTCTCTCTGTCACACACACACACACACACACACACACACACACACACACACACACACAGGGAGAGAGGAGCAACTTGCTAGGTCATTCAAGCAGCCTGGGAGCTGCTAAATTTGAATCCACCAATCAGAGAGGCTGTGTACTTTTCCCGCCAAAACAGGTGCAGCCGTTTTACACACACTCAGAACAGAGAGAGGCAGGATTTTTGCAGTCTATTTCTCATAGTGAGGATTCCTCTCAAACAAATGGCTATAATTTCCTAACCGTAGGGGCTAGAACGCTCATTCTTACACCGTTTTGTTCAGAAGAGATGGGGGAATCTTACAGTATTAACAATTTATCATTAAAATATGAATTATTGAAGATATTTGACTTCTAATGCACCATAACTGAGTAGAGGCGAAGCAAAACTGCCTTGACTTGCCCTCAAACAACGCTTTCTAACTCTAAATCTATTTGGAGTATCGATATCATTCTTTCACCGTAAGAGACAGCAGGCTTTGGTGAACAGTCATGGAAATTTTCAGGTCTCTGTGGAAATCCAAAAAAAGATATGATGAGAGAAAAAGTGGTTCATTTCAGAGTTTGAAATCTGAAGAAATCTGAGCGAAGGATGAATTTCCTACCCTCAAACAAGTCTAACTCATCTCAGAACGGTAATAGGTAAGAAAAAAATTCTTGAATTGTGAGCGTCACGAGTGTCTGAAGATATACTGGGACAAGCCTCATGTTTTAACTTCGCCGTTAAGGAGATATGACGATTCGAATATGCCTCTCATTACAGAAATCAAGCGGTGATTTTGAACAAACTCTCCATTGACTTTCTATGGAGAGTTTTCAGAGTTCGTGTTGGTCTGAGGAGATTTGCCAAAATTCTATAAATCTCACAACAATGATGGTGACATTTTCGGAAAGCCAGCAAAAATGCCTACGTTTTGATGTATAATTTGTGGAAGTTGAGTGAAAACTGAGCAAGTAGCAAGAAGTTGTTCGGACATGAAGAGAAGACTGCGAAACCTACAGTGGCACACTGGAAGCCAAGTGCATAGCAACCATAACAACGCATGTATTTTCTGAAAAATCACAATTTTGCAACTCAAAACTTTAAGAGGGATAAAAGTAAAACTGTAACAGATATGAAAAAGCTGAATCATTCATGAATAGCCCAATAATTTGTGAACATTTTAAAGTTTGAATGGTTGTTCTACGTGAAAGTAGGAAAAAGTAGTTAAGTTTCAAAAAACAAGCAAGTTTTAGCAGAATTGCGGAAGTTTCCCATTCATTTCAATGGGACAAATTAAAGGAAAAAGCTTAATATTTTAAAAAGTATAAGAGCAAAAATACCAAAAGTCATAGCCATCATTAGCAGAAATAGCAGAATAGTTTAAAATTTGAACGGTGAAAATCGGCTGAAAATTGTGGACGTAGTTAAGTGCCAAAAAAAGTGCAAAAATTGGCAACTAGAATAACTAGAAAAATTTGCATTTCCTGCGAAAATGCTGTGTGGATGCCTTAATGCTGAAGCTGTCTGCTCAAAAACTGAAAAAGATGAAAAGTTGCAAAAAGTTGTATGGTGGTGAAAAAAAAATGTTGCCTTGAGCAGGATTTGAACCTGGCCCGCTTAGTCTCAAGGCGGTAACTCATCTCACTGTGCCAAAGTCACTCTCAATTACGCAAACTCATTCTCACAAAGAAGAGGTGGAGAGTGACAATTTTGCTGAAATGAGCAGAAGCTGCTGAGAATTGTGCTGGTAAGAGGAGAAAAGGCTGAATATTTTGCAGAAAAGAGGTGAATCAGCAGAATTTCAGCTGAAAAGAGGTAAAGAAGCAAAAACTTGCGCTGAAAAGAGATGAATCAGCAGAATTTCTGCTCAAAAGAGTTTAAGAAGCAGAAAGTTGTGCTGAAAAGAGATGAATCAGCAGAATTTCTGCTTAAAAGAGTTTTTCCTGAAAACAGCTGAGATTTGTGCTAATAAGAGGTGAAAAGGCTGAAAATTTTGCAGAAGAGGTGAACAAGCACAATTTGGGCTGAAAAGAGGTGAAAATTTTGCTGAAAACAGGTGTTCAAATCCCATGACCAGGATTTGAACCTGGCCCTTCTGGTCTCAAGGAAGCTACTCATCTCACTGAACTAAACTTGTTCCGACAAACACAAGGGATGGAGAAACTGACAATTTTGGTAAATGAGCAGAAGCTGCTGAGTTTTGTGCTGAGAAGATGTGAAAAGCTGAGAAATTTGCAGAAAAGAGGTGAATCAGCAGAATTTCTGCAGAAAAGATGGAAAGAAGAAGAACATTGCGCTGAAAAGAGGTAAATCAGCAGAATTTCTGCTGAAAAGACGGAAAGAAGCAATCACAGTAGCTGCTCATCTCACTGAGCCAAAGCAGTTCTTGTCCCACCAAGAGATATGATGAGAAAAAATGTGCAGGGGGGGGGCCGTAGGAGCTGAATTGTTGTGAAAAGAGGTGAAAAAGCTGAAATTCTTCTGAAAGAGCAGAACAGGCTGAAAATTTTCAGCTACTCATTGAGCCAAACTGGTTCTCACATAACTGAAAAAAGGTGAAAAAGCTGAAAATTCTGATAAAAACATCAGAAGTGGCTGACATTTGTGCTGATAAGAGGTGAAAACGCAAACTTTCTGCTGAAAAGAGGCAGAACAACCTGGTTCTGCTCAATTTCACCAATCAGAGGTACTGCTTCTGTCTGCTTCATCACGCTGTGTACTTGTATGTATTTCTGCCATGTGGTGTTGACAAGAATCTGAAACTAACAGATTAACTAACAGAATCTGAAAATATTAGAAAAACTGCTAAAATCATAAAACTTTGCAGAATTGTAATAAATTAGCAATATAAATTACAGGTCTGTGATAGTGTATAAATTTGAAGTGAAAAAAATATTGACCAAGGTGGATTTGAACCCACGACCTTTGGGCCGCAGACCCGTGTCATTACCAATTGCGCCACCTGGAAAGGGGGCGGCGGTCTGAAAGACAGATACTTGGGCAGTCAGAAAATAGATCGTGGTGAGAGGCGAAAAACGCCGTTTTTTGGAGTTACAAAACGTCGTGTAACTCAAAAACTAGGAGGGCTAGCAGCATAATTCTTGTACTGGGTGAATCAGCGGACTTTGGTGTACTTTGACTGCGATTTTCATAGCTCTTTCTACCTCCGCCGCGGAGATATGACGAGAGAAGAAACGGCTTCATTTTCGGAGTTTGAAAACTGAGAGAAGGACATATTTCCACCCCTCAAACAAATGTAATTTATGGCTCAACAGTAAGATGACAGTAAAAACTGCTCACACCATGACTGTCAGTAGTGTCTGAAGATAAATTGGCAGCATGCAGCTGAAACTTACAAAGAAGCTCAGAGGGAGAGACTGAGCTTGTATTTCCACCCCAAGCTGGTAGGGGATGCTCTTTATTAAACACTTGCTTGTGCTACAATGTGCTTCAAGGGTCATTAACAGCATAACAGAACTCACTTATGGTACTGCATTCTTCCTATAAAACAATAACTGTCAGTGACTTTGTACCGTAGTATAAACACAACATTCAAGACAACAGTTAAAAGTAACGTAACCATAAACAATGAAACAAGAACATCTAAACAGCAGCACATGTCCCAAGGCATGATGGGAGAGAACTAGCTGTTCCACCAACACGCCACATTATTTATGATTTATGATTTGGCAGAAACACTGGGACTTGGTATAAATACTATGATTTACATGAAATACTTTGACTTAGCAGAAATTCTGTAATCTAGCAAAAAGCACTTCAGCATAGCAGAAATTCTATGATTGAGCAGAATTACTAGGATTTAGCACAAACACTATGATTTGTCTAAAAAAAACCCTTTATTTTGCAGTTATATTGTGATTTGGCAGAAATACTATGCTTTGGAACAAATACCAAGATTTGGCAGAAATACTATGAGCAGTAATAATATAACATAGCAGAAATACTGTTATTTTGTGGAAATACTATGCTTTGGCACAAATACCATGATTTGGCCAAAATACTATGATTTAGCAGAAATACTAAGATGTAGTAGAAGTACTTTGATTTAACAGAAATACTATTATGGAGGAGTAATACTTTAACATGGGAGAAATATTGATACAGACACACATACACAGAGCCTAAAGGGAACAGTGGCTGTTAAGAGTCTGGGCTTGGTATATCTAGGTCAGTTAAATTAGCTGCACCTGCTGTAATCAGCCCTTACACACACAGACACAGAGAGAGGTATAAGTTTTCTGCAGTGTATTTCTCACATTCACATTCAGGATTCCCCTCGAACCTCCTGGTCTCAAGGCAGCTACTCATCTCACTGAGCCAAACTCATTCTCACAAAGAAGAGGTAGATAGACTGACAATTGTGCTGAAATTATCAGAAGCTGCTGAGAACTGTGCTGATAAGAGGCAAAAAGGATGAAAATTTTGCAGAAAAGAGGTGAATCAGCAGAATTTCTGCAGAAAAGAGGCAAAGAAGCAGAACGTTGCGCTGAAAAGAGGTGAATCAGCAGAGTTTCTGCTGAAAAGAGTTTTGTTTTTCTGAAAACCGCCAAAAAAGCTGGAATTTGTGCTGAAAAGTGGTGAAAAAAATGAAAATGTTGCTGACAAGGGGTGAAGAAGCTAAAGTATACCAAATCAAAGTGATTGTGCCAAAACATGGTATTTCTGCCATATTGTGGTACTTGTGCCACAAAAGTTACTACATTACAACATGAATACGGATTAAAGATGAAAGAAACTGGCAACAAATTCCTCCACTACAAACCAGTCTGATACCACTTCTTTGCAGTGTTCACGTTTACTAAGGCACTACCCAAAAGGCGCCACAAGAGGGCACTCCAACACAAGAGATGACCTATGTACACTGATGCACTTAGTAACAGTCAGCCTCCTACTTTAGCCACCACGTAATACAGCGATATTACAGTGTACAAATTCACATAAATTTGCAGGGGAACAAACAAAGCAGGAACAAGCCCAAAACAATCAAATAACTGTGCTGCCATAGCTATCGCTAACTAGCACATACGCTAAAGGTAAGTAAAACCAATACACACAAGTAGCAGTGTAAACATCTTAAGCATGGAACATTAACTCACGTTTATGTGACACACACCATCCCCAACAAATACAGGATGGGCTATTTGCTCCCCTTCCCAGCAGCTCTCTCCTCAATCGTTAGCCCAGGAACGAAGGAAGACCATCTAGCTCAGAAGTCCCATGAATTCCCTCACTGCTCAGAGGCTGCTGGGTAATGTAGCTCACAATAACACAGGTTTTTCTACAAGCACAGATACTATAACATAGCAGAAATACTGTGATTTTGTTAAAATACTATGCTTTGGAACAAATACCATGATTTGGCAGAAATACTATGAGCAGTAATAATATAACATAGCAGAAATACTATTATTTGGGTGAATGCTATTGTTTGGCACAAACACTATGATTTAGCACTGTACAGAATGGTGTACGTCAGTTTAATGCTGGGTGGTGCTGCAATAGTAGCTATCCTCGGTCAGAAGAGAGGCTGGCATCCAGGGATTAGATTACCACAGGTGGAGTTTATTGGCAGTCAGATGGATGTTACAGGGAGATATGGCATACAGTAGGAGGATGTGGAGGGTGATATGGTGTGGTTTCTATGATTAAGAACAGGGTATACATTACAACATGAATACAGATTAAAGATTAAAGAAACTGGCAACAAATTCCTCCACTACAAACCTGTCTGATACCACTTCTTGCAGTGTTCACATTTACTAAGGCACTACCCAAAAGGCGTCACAAGAGGGCACTCCAACACAAGAGATGACCTATGTACACTGATGCACTTTGTAACAGTCAGCCTCCTACTTAGCCACTACATAATACAGCAATATTACAGTGTACAAATTCACATAAATATGATTTGGCAGAAATGCTAAACTTTGGCACAAATACTATAATTGAGTACAAGTACTCTAAGATAACAGAAATACTATGATTTAGCAGAAATACAATGTTTTGCAGAAACACTGTAATTTCACTCAAATACTATGAGATAGCAGTAATACTATGATTTGGCAGAAATACCACGTTTTAGTACAAATACTATGACAAAGCAGAAATACTATGACTTAGAAGTAATACTATAACAAAAGGGATTCCTCAAAATACTATGAAATTGCAGTAATTCTATGATTTGGCAGAAATACTGTACTTCGTACAAATACAATGCTTTGGTACAAATACTATATTTTGATTTCAATACTATGATTTGCAACGAGTAGTATGATTTAGTACAAATACTACGAATTGGCAGAAATACTGTGACTTAGTAGTAATACTATAACATAACAGATATACTATGATTTTGCAGACAGTCTATGTTTTTGCACAACTAGCACAATATGGCAGAAATACTATGATTTGGTACAAGTACCATGATTTAGTACAAATACTACAATTTTGCTCAAATACTATGAAATTGCAGTGATACTATGATTTTGAAGGAATACTATGATTTGGTAGAAATACTATGCCTTAGTAGTAATACTATAACATAGCAGATATAATGTGATTTTGCAGGCATAGTATGTTTTTGCACAAATACTACGATTTCGCTCAAATACTATGGAATTGCAGTAATACTATGATTTGGAATGCTATGATTTGGTAGGAATACTATGCCTTAGTAGTAATACTATAACATAACAGATATACTATGATTTTGCAGAAATTCTATGTTTTGCACAAATACTACAACAACTACTACTACAAATACTACAAGAAATACTATGTTTGGGCAGTAATACTATTATTTGCTATAAATACTATTATTTGGCACATATACCATAATCAGCAGATATACTATAACATAACAGAAATTCTATGACTTAGTAGTAACACTAATATAACAGAAATTTTAATCATTACAAATAACATGATTTGGCACAAATACCATGATTTGGCAAAAGATACCATGATTTGGCACAAATACGATCATATGGCAGAAATACTATGATTGGGTACAAATACTATGATTTGGCACAAGTACTATGAATAAGTACAAATACTATGATTTGGCAGAAATACTATGATTTAGCAGAAATACTATGTTTTAACATAAATAATATCTTTTCACAGAAATTTCTGCTAAAGGTACTATTTCTGCTTTTAGCAGAAATACTGTAATTTTGCATAAATACTATGATTTGGGATAAATACTATGATTTGGCAGATATACTATATTCAGCACATAAACTATAACATAACAGACATTCCTGCACTTAGTAGTAATCTCATAACATAAAATAAATATTATGGTTCTGCCCCAAACCATGATTTGGAACAAATACCATGATTTTTCAAAAATACTATGATTTAGCAGAAATACTATGATTGAGCAGAAGTACTAAGATGTAGTAGAAGTACTTTGATTTAGCACAAATACTATTATGGAGGAGTAATACTTTAACATGGGAGAAATATTGATATACACACACACACACACAGAGAGCAAAGTGTACAGGGGCTGTTAAGAGCCTGGGCTTGGTATATCTAGGTCAGCTAAATTGGCTGCACCTGCTGTAATCAGCACTTACACACACAGACACAGAGAGAGGTGTGAGTTTTCTGCAGTGTATTTCTCACATTCAGGATTCCCCTCGAACAAATGGCCATAATTTCCTAACCGTAGGGGCTAGAATGGTCGTTCTGACACCGTTTTGTTCAGAAGAGATGGGGAATCTGCAGGTCTTCTTAATTCAGAGATAAAATATAAATTATTGAAGATATATGACTTGTAATACACTGTAACTGAGTAGAGGCGAACCAAAACTGCCTTGACTTGCCCTCAAACAACGTTTTGTAACTCTAAATCTATATGGAGCATCAAAATCATTCTTTCACCGTAAGAAACAGCAGGCTTTGGTGAACAGTCATGGAAATTTTCAGGTCTCTGTGGAAATCTATCAAAAGATATGACGAGAGAAAAAAGTGCCTCATTTCCAGAGTTTGAAATCTGAAGAAATCTGAGCGAGGGACAAATTTCCTACCCTCAAACAAGTGTAATTCATGGCCAAACGGTAATAGGTAAGGAAAAAATTCTTGAATTGTGAGCACCAGGAATGTCTGAAGATATATTGGCACAAGCGTCATGTCTCAACTTTGTTTCGTTAAGGAGATATGATGATTTGAAAATGCCTCTCATTAGAGAATTCCAGCGCTGATTTTGAAGAAACTCTCCATTGAGTTTCTATGGAGAGTTTTGAGACTTTATGTTACTCTGAGGAGATTTGCAAAAAATCTATAAGTCCCACAACAATGATAGTGACATTTTCTGAAAGCCAGCAAAAATACCTACGTTTTGATGTATAATTTGTGGGAGTTGAGTGGAAATTGAAGCGAGTAGCAAGAAGTTGTTCAGACATGAAGAGAAAATTCAGAAAGGACGAGTGCACACTCTGAGTTAATTGCATAGCAACCATAACAACGCATGTATTTTCTGAAAATCACAATTTTGCAACTGAAAACTTAAAGAGGTATAAAATTAAAACGGTAGAAGATCTGAAAAAGCTGAATCAGACAGGAATAGCCCAATAATCTGAGAACATTTTAAAGTTTGAATGGAGTTTCTAGGTGAAAGTATGACAAAGTAGTTAAGTTTCAAAAACAAGCAAGTTTTAGCAGAATTGTGGAAGTTTTCCATTCATTTCAATGGGACAAATTAAAGGAAAAAAGTGTAATATTTTAAAAAGTATAACAGTAATAAACACCAAAAGTCATTGCCGGAAAGAGCAGAAAGAGCAGAACAGTATAGAGTTTGAACTGAGAAAATCGGCAGAAAACTGTGGAAGTAGTTAAGTGCCAAAAAGTGTACGGAAGCAACTAGAAGAATAATAATAAAGAATAAAGAGAAACAGGAAAACAATAGTGTGGAAGCCCTTTAGGGCATCCACACAATAAAGTAGGATAAAGAATAAAGAGAAACAGGAAAACAATAGTGTGGATGCCTCCAGCATCCACACAACTAGAAAAATTTGCATTTCCTGCGAAAATGCTGTGTGGATGCCGGAACGCTTAAGCTGTCTGCTGAAAATGACTGAAAAGATGAAAAGCTGCAAAATTGTATGGCAGTAAAGAAACTGAAAAATTATGCTGAAAACTAGTGAAAAACAGAAACTTTTGCTGAAAAGAGGTGAAAAGGCAAAATTCTGCTTCAAAGGGGTACAGAAGTTCATTTGTACTGAAAAGAGGAGAGGTGAAAAGGTTTCCTCTGAAATGAGCAGAAGATACTGAGATTTGTATTGATAAGAGGTGAAAGGCTGAAAATTCTGCTTAAAATAGGTGAATCAGCAGAATTTCTACTGAAAAAGAGGTAAAGAAGTAGAACGTTGCACTGAAAACAGGTGAATCAGCAGAATGTCTGCTAAAAAGAGATTTCTGTTGAAAACACCTGAAAAAGCTGGAATTTGTGCTGAAAAGGGTGAAAAACTCACAATTCTGCTGAAACGGGGTGAAGAAGAGGTGTTGGGCTGTTGAGAAGAGTTAAATAAGTTGAACTGATATGTTTGGGTACAAATACTATGATTTGACAATAATACTGCGTTTTAGCACAACTCCTGAGATTTGATTGAAATACTATGATTTAGAAGAAATATTATGACTTTGTAGAAATACAATATTTTGGCACAAATACTATGATTTGGCAGAAATACTATTATTTATTGGAAATACTATGATTTACCAGAAGTACAATGTTTCTGCAAAAATAGTATAATTTTGAAGACATCACAGATATATGATGATTTTGCAGACATTCTGGTTTTACACAAATACTATAATGTGGCAGAAATACTATGATTTGCTATAAATACTATGATTTGGCACATATACTGTATTCAGCAGATATACTATAACAAAATAGAGAGTCTACGACTTAGTAATAATACTATAACATAATAGATATACTATGATTTTGCAGACAGTCTATGTTTTTGCACAACTAGCACAATGTGGCAGAAATACTATGATTTGGCACAAGTACTATGATTTATTAGAAATACTCTTTTGGCACAAATACTATGTTTCAGTACAAATACTATGATTTGGCAATAATACTGCGTTTCAGCACAACTACTGAGATTTGATTGAAATACTATGATTTAGAAGAAATACTATGATTTCGTACAAATACTATGTTTTGGTTCGAATACTATGATTTGCAAAAAATAGTATGATTTGCACAAGTACCATGATTTAGTACAAATACTACGAATTGGCAGAAATACTGTGACTTAGTAGTAACACTTTAACATAACAGATATACTGTGATTTTGCAGACATAGTATGTTTTTGCACAAATACTACGACTTTGCTCAAATACTATGAAATTGCAGTAATACTATGATTTTGAAGGAATACTATGATGTGGTAGAAATACTATGCCTTAGTAGTAATACTATAACATAACAGGTATACTGATTTTGCAGAAACAGTATGTTTTGCACAAATACTACGATTTTGCTCAAATACTATGAAACTGCAGTAATACTATCATGTTGAAGGAATACTATGATTTGGTAGAAATACTATGCCTTAGTAGTAATACTATAACATAACAGATATACTGTGATTTTGCAGACATAGTATGTTTTTGCACAAATACTACGATTTTGCTCAAATACTATGAAATTGCAGTAATACTATGATTTTGAAGGAATACTATGATGTGGTAGAAATACTATGCCTTAGTAGTAATACTATAACATAAAAGATATACTGTGATTTTGCAGACATAGTATGTTTTGGCACAAATACTACGATTTTGCTCAAATACTATGAAACTGCAGTAATACTATCATGTTGAAGGAATACTATGATGTGGTAGAAATACTATGCCTTAGTAGTAATACTATAATATAACAGATATACTGTGATTCTGCAGACATAGTATGTTTTGCACAAATACTACGACTTTGCTCAAATACTATGAAATTGCAGTAATACTATGATTTTGAAGGAATACTATGATGTGGTAGAAATACTATGCCGTAGTAGTAATACTATAACATAACAGTTATACTGATTTTGCAGACACAGTATGTTTTGGCACAAATACTACGATTTTGCTCAAATACTATGAAACTGCAGTAATACTATCATGTTGAAGGAATACTATGATGTGGTAGAAATACTATGCCTTAGTAGTAATACTATAACATAACAGTTATACTGATTTTGCAGACACAGTATGTTTTGCACAAATACTACGATTTTGCTCAAATACTATGAAACTACAGTAACACTATCATGTTGAAGGAATACTATGATGTGGTAGAAATACTATGCCTTAGTAGTAATACTATAACATAAAAGATATACTGTGATTTTGCAGACATAGTATGTTTTTGCACAAATACTACGACTTTGCTCAAATACTATGAAATTGCAGTAATACTATGAGTTTGAAGGAATACTATGATGTGGTAGAAATACTATGCCTTAGTAGTAATACTATAACATAACAGTTATACTGATTTTGCAGACACAGTATGTTTTTTTGCACAAATACTACGATTTTGCTCAAATACTATGAAACTACAGTAACACTATCATGTTGAAGGAATACTATGATGTGGTAGAAATACTATGCCTTAGTAGTAATACTATAACATAAAAGATATACTGTGATTTTGCAGACATAGTATGTTTTGGCACAAATACTACGATTTTGCTCAAATACTATGAAACTGCAGTAATACTATCATGTTGAAGGAATACTATGATGTGGTAGAAATACTATGCCTTAGTAGTAATACTATAATATAACAGATATACTGTGAGTCTGCAGACATAGTATGTTTTTGCACAAATACTACGACTTTGCTCAAATACTATGAAATTGCAGTAATACTATGATTTTGAAGGAATACTATGATGTGGTAGAAATACTATGCCTTAGTAGTAATACTATAACATAAAAGATATACTGTGATTTTGCAGACATAGTATGTTTTAGCACAAATACTGCGACTTCTGCCATGGAGTGTTAACAAGAATCTGAGGTCCATATTAGAAAAGCTCAGAAAATCATAAAACTTTGCAGAATTGTAATAAATTAGCAATATAAATTACAGGTCTGTGTATAAATTTGTAGTGAAAAAAAAAAAAAGTTGAACAAAGTGGGATTTAACCCACGACCTTTGACCTGCAGACCCGCGTCATTACCAATTACGCCACCTGGAACGGGGCTGGCGGCTGGAAAAAAAAGATTGATGAGCAGTCAGAAATAGATGGCGGTGAGGGCTTAAATCGCTGCGTTTTTGTAGTTACAAAACGTCGTGCAACTCAAAAACTAGGTGGGATAGAAGCACAAGTCTTGTACTGGGCAAATCAGCTGACTTTGGTGAACTTTGACTGCGATTTTCATTGCTCTTTGTATCTCCGTCGTGGAGATATGACGAGAGAAGAAATTTTCATTTTCAGAGTTTGAAAACTGAGAGGAGGACAGATTTCCAACCCTCAAACAGACATAATTTATGGCTCAACAGTAAGATGACAGTAAAACTGCTCACACCGTGAGTGTCAGCAGTGCCGAAGATAAATTGGCAGCATGCAGATGAATCTTACAAAGAAGCTCTGAGTGAGATGTTGAGCTTGTATTTCTACCCCAAGCTGGTAGGGTGTGCTCTTTATTAAACACTTGCTTGTGCCACAATGTGCTTCAAGGGTCAATAAAAGCATAACAGAACTCACTTATGGTACTGCATTCTTCCTATAAAACAATAACTGTCAGTGACTTTGTACCGTAGTATAAACACAGCATTCAAGACAACAGTTAAAAGTAACGTAACCATAAACAATGAAACAAGAACATCTAAACAGCAGCACATGTCCCAAGGCATGATGGGAGAGAACTAGCTGTTCCACCAACACGCCACATTATTTACTAATTATGATTTGGCAGAAACACTGGGACTTGGTATAAGTAGTATGATTTACATGAAATACTTTGACTTAGCAGAAATTCTATAATCTAGCAAAAACCACTTCAGCATAGCAGAAATTCTATGATTGAGCAGAATTACTAGGATTTAGCACAAACACTATGATTTGGCTCAAAAACCTTTATTTTGCAGTTATATTGTGATTTGGCAGAAATACTGTGCTTTGGAACAAATACCAAGATTTGGCAGAAATACTATGAGCAGTAATAATATGACATAGCAGAAATACTGTTATTTTGTGGAAATACTATGCTTTGGCACAAATACCATGATTTGGCCAAAATACTATGATTTAGCAGAAATACTATGATTGAGCAGAAGTACTAAGATGTAGTAGAAGTACTTTGATTCAACAGAAATACTATTATGGAGGAGTAATACTTTAACATGGGAGAAATATTGATACAGATACACAAACATACACATACACAGAGCCTAAAGGGAACAGTGGCTGTTAAGAGTCTGGGCTTGGTATATCTAGGTCAGTTAAATTGGCTGCACCTGCTGTAATCAGCCCTTACACACACAGACACAGAGAGAGGTATAAGTTTTCTGCAGTGTATTTCTCACATTCAGGATTCCCCTCGAACAAATGGCCATAATTTCCTAACCGTAGGGGCTAGAACGCTCATTCTGACACCGTTTTGTTCAGAAGAGATGGGGAATCTGCAGGTCTTCATAAATCAGAGATAAAATATAAATTATTAAAGATATATGACTTGCAATACACTGTAACTGAGCAGAGGCAAAGCAAAACTGCCTTGACTTGCCCTCAAACAATGTTTTGTAACTCTAAATCTATATGGAGCATCAAAATCATTCTTTCACCGTAAGAGACAGCAGGCTTTGGTGAACAGTCATGGGAATTTTCAGGTCTCTGTGGAAATCCATCAAAAGATATGATGATGAGAGAAAAAGTGCCTCATTTCCAGAGTTTGAAATCTGAAGAAATCTGAGCGAGGGACAAATTTCCTATCCTCAAACAAGTGTAATTCATGGCCAAACGGTAATAGGTGAGGAAAAATTATTGAACTGTGAGCATCAGGGATGTCTGAAGATATATTGGCACAAGCCTCATGTCTCAACTCTGTTTTGTTAAGGAGATATGACGATTTGAAAATGCCTCTCATTAGAGAATTCCAGCGGTGATTTTGAACAAACTCTCCATTGACTTTGTATGGAGACTTTTCCGACCTTGTGTTGGTCTGAGGAGATTTGCCAAAATTCTATAAATCCCACAACAATGATAGTGACATTTTCTGAAAGCCAGCAAAAATACCTACGTTTTGATGTATAATTTGTGGGAGTTGAGTGGAAATTGAACGAGTAGCAAGAAGTTGTTCAGATATGAAGAGAAAATTCAGAATGGACGAGTGTACACTCTGAGTTAATTGCATAGCAACCATAACAACGCATGTATTTTCTGAAAAATCACAATTTTGCAACTGAAAACTTAAAAGGTATAAGATTAAAACGGTAGAAGATCTGAAAAAGCTGAATCAGACAGGAATAGCCCAATAATCTGAGAACATTTTAAAGTTTGAATGGAGTTTCTAGGTGAAAGTATGACAAAGTAGTTAAGTTTCAAAGACAAGCAAGTTTTAGCAGAATTGTGGAAGTTTCCCATTCATTTCAATGGGACAAATTAAAGGAAAAAGTGTAATATTTTAAAAGTATAACAGTAATAAACACCAAAAGTCATTGCCGGAAAGAGCAGAAAGAGCAGAACAGTATAGAGTTTGAACTGAGAAAATCGGCTGAAAACTGTGGAAGTAGTTAAGTGCCAAAAAGTGTACGGAAGCAACTAGAAGAATAACTAGAAAAATTTGCATTTCCTGCGAAAATGCTGTGTGGATGCCTTAACGCTGAAGCTGTCTGCTGAAAAGCTGAAAAAGATGAAAAGTTGCAAAAAGTTGTATGGTGGTGAAAAAAAATGTTACCCTGAGCAGGATTCGAACCTGGCCCACTGGGGCGCAAGGCAGCTACTCATCTCTCTGAGCCAAAGTCATTCTCACAAAGAAGAGGTGGACAGACTGACAATTCTGCTGAAATTAGCAGAAGCTGCTGAGAATTGTGCTGATAAGGGGTGAAAAGGCTGAAAATTTTGCAGAAAAGAGGTGTATCAGCAGAATTTCTGCTGAAAAGAGGTAAAAAAGCAGAAACTTGCACTGAAAAGAGATGAATCAGCAGAATTTCTGCTCAAAAGAGTTTTTTCTGAAAACAGCTTAGATTTGTTTTAATAAGAGGTGAAAAGGCTGAACATTTTGCAGAAGAGGTGAATAAGCAGAATTTGGGCTGAAAAGAAGTGAAAATTCTGAAAATTCTGCTGAAAAGAGTTCAATCAGCAGTATTTCTGCTGAAAAGAGGCGAATGAGCAGAATTCTGCAGAAAAGAGGTTTTTGCTGAAGAGGGGTGAAAAAGCTGGTATTTGTGCTGAAAAGTGGTGAAAAAACTGGAAATTCTGGTGAAAAGGGGTGAAAAAGCTTAACTGTTAACTGAAAGAAATGTTGCCATAAGCGGGATTTGAACCCCGGCCTCCCAGTCTGAGAACGGCTGCTTATCTCACTGAGCTAAAACACAGCTCAAACCGGCAAGGAAAACTAGTGGCCCCACTGATAATGCGAACCAGTCTGATACCACTTCTTTCCAGTGTTCACGTTTACTAAGGCACTACCCAAAACGCACCACAAGAGGGCACTCCAACACAAGAGATGACCTATGTACACAGATGCACTTAGTAACAGTCAGCCTCCTACTTAGCCACTACGTAATACAGCGATATTACAGTGTACAAATTCACATAAATTTGCAGGAGGAACAAACAAAGCAGGAACAAGCCCAAAACAATCAAATAACTGGGCTGCCATAGGTATCGCTAACTAGCACATACGCTAAAGGTAACTAAAACCAATACACACAAGTAGCAGGGTAAACATCTTAAGCATGGAACATTAACTCACGCTTATGTGACACACACCATCCCCAACAAATACAGGATGGGCTATTTCCTCCCTTCCCAGCAGCTCTCTCCTCAATCGTTAGCCCAGGAACGAAGGAAGACCATCTAGCTCAGAAGTCCCATGAATTCCCTCACTGCTCAGAGGCTGCTGGGTAATGTAGCTCACAATAACACAGGTTTTTCTACAAGCACAAATACTATAACATAGCAGAAATACTGTGATTTTGTTGAAATACTATGCTTTAGGACAAATACTATGATTTGGCAGTAATACTATGTTTTAGGACATATACTATGATTTGGCTCAAATATTATGATATAGCAGCAATACTATGTTTTGGTACAAATGCTGCGCTTAGGCACAAATATTATGATTTGGCAGACACTATGATTTAGCAGAGATAATATGATTTGGCAGAAATACTAAACTTTGGCACAAATACTATAATTAAGTGCAAGTACTTTAAGATAACAGAAATACTATGATTTAGCAGAAATACAATGTTTTTGCAGAAAAACTGTAATTTCACTCAAATACTTTGAAATAGCCGTAATACTATGATTTGGCAGAACATAACAGAAATTCTACGACTTAGTAGTAATACTATAACATAACAGAAATATTAATTGGGCACAAATACTATAATTTGGCACAAGTACCATGTTTTGGCAAAATCCCATAATTTGGCACAAATACTATGATTTGGCAGACACTATGATTTAGCAGAAATACAATGTTTTTGCAAAAACACTGTAATTTCACTCAAATACTATGAAATAGCAGTAATACTATGATTTGGCAGAAATATTATGTTTCAGTACAAACACTATGACTTAGAAGTAATACAGTGACAAAAGGGATTCCTCAAAATACTATGAAATTGCAGTAATTCTATGATTTGGCAGAAAACTGTACTTCGTACAAATACAATGCTTTGGTACAAATACTATATTTTGGTTTGAATACTATGATTTGCAACAAATACTATGATTTGGCACGAGTAGTATGATTTAGTACAAATACTACGAATTGGCAGAAATACTGTGATTTAGTAGTAATACTATAACATAAGAGATATACTGTAATGTTGCAGACATAGTATGTTTTTTGCACATATGCTACGATTTCGCTCAAATACTATGAAATTGCAGTAATACTATGATTTTGAAGGAATACTATGATTTGGTAGAAATACTATGCCTTAGTAGTAATACTATAACATAACAGATATAATGTGATTTCTGCAGACATAGTATGTTTTTGCACAAATACTACGATTTCGCTCAAATACTATGAAATTGCAGTAATACTATGATTTTGAAGGAATACTATGATTTGGTAGAAATACTATGCCTTAGTAGTAATACTATAACATAACAGGTATACTGTGATTTTGCAGACATTCTATGTTTTTGCACAAATACTACGATTTTGCTCAAATACTATGAAATTGCAGTAATACTTTGATTTTGAAGGAATACTATGATTTGGTAGAAATGCTATGCCTTAGTAGTAATACTATAACATAACAAACATTTTAATTGGGCACAAATACCATGATTTGGCACAAATACCATGATTTGGCACAAATATAATGATATGGCAGAAATACTATGATTGGGTACAAATACTATGATTTGGCACAAGTAATATGACTTAGTACAAATACTATGATTTGGCACAAATACTATGATTTAAAAAAATACCAAGATTTGGCACAAATACGATGATATGGCAGAAATACTATGATTGGGTACAAATACTATGATTTAGCAGAAATACTATGTTTTAACATAAATAATATCTTTTGACAGAAATTTCTGCTAAAGGTACTATTTCTACTTTTAGCAGAAATACTGTAATTTTGCATAAATACTATGATTTGGGATAAATACTATGATTTGGCCGATATACTATATTCAGCACATATACTATAACAAAACAGAAAGTCTTCGACTTAGTAGTAATACTATAACATAATAGATATACTATAATTTTGCAGACAGTTTATGTTTTTGCACAACTAGCACAATATGGCAGAAATACTATGATTTGGCACAAGTACTATGATTTAGTACAAATACGATGATTTGGCAATAATACTGGGTTTTAGCACATCAACTGAGATTCTGCTGAAATACTATGATTTAGAAGAAATACTATGACTTTGTAAAAATACAATGTTTTGGTTCACATAATATGATTTGCAAAAAAATACTGTGATTTGGCACAAGTACCATGATTTAGTACAAATACTACGATTTCGCTCAAATACTATGAAATTGCAGTAATACTATGATTTTGAAGGAATACTATGATTTGGTAGAAATACTATGCCTTAGTAGTAATACTATAACATAACAGATATAATGTGATTTCTGCAGACATAGTATGTTTTTTGTACGAATACTACGATTTTCGCTCAAATACTATGAAATTGCAGTAATACTATGATTTTGAAGGAATACTATGATTTGGTAGAAATACTATGCCTTAGTAGTAATACTATAACATAACAGATATACTGTGATTTTGCAGACATAGTATGTTATTGCACAAATACTACGATTTCGCTCAAATACTATGAAATTGCAGTAATACTATGATTTTGAAGGAATGCTATGATTTGGTAGAAATACTATGCCTTAGTAGTAATACTATAACACAACAGATAGAATGTCTGCAAAATCACAGTATATGTTTTTGCACAAATACTACAATTTGGCAGAAATACTATGTTTGGGCACAAATACTATGATTTGCTATAAATACTATGATTTGGCACATATACTATAATCAGCAGATATACTATAACATAACAGAAATTCTACGACTTAGTAGTAATACTATAACATAACAGAAATTTTAATTGGGCACAAATGACATGATTTGGCACAAATACCATGATTTGGCAAAAACATACCATGATTTGGCACAAATACGACGATATGGCAGAAATTCTATGATTGGGTATAAATACTATGATTTGGCACAAGTACTATGACTTAGTACAAATACTATGATTTGGCACAAATACTATGATTTAGCAGAAATACTATGTTTTAACATAAATAATATCTTTTGACAGAAATTTCTGCTAAAGGTACTATTTCTGCTTTTAGCAGAAATACTGCAATTTTGCATAAATACTATGATTTGGGATAAATACTATGATTTGGCAGATATACTGTGTTCAGCAAATATGCTATAACATAACAGACATTCCTCCACTTAGTAGTAATACTATAACATAAAATAAATATTATGGTTTTGCCCCAAAACCATGATTTGGCACAAACACCATGAATTTTCAAAAATACTATGATTTAGCAGAAATACTATGATTGAGCAGAAGTACTAAGATGTAGTAGAAGTACTTTGATGTAGCACAAGTACTATTATGGAGGAGTAATACTTTAACATGGGAGAATTATTGAGACACACACACACACACAGAGAGCAAAGTGTACAGGGGCTGTTAAGAGTCTGGGCTTGGTATATCTAGGTCAGCTAAATTGGCTGCACCTGCTGTAATCAGCACTTACACACACAGACACAGAGAGAGCTATGGCTTTTCTTCAGTGTATTTCTCACATTCAGGATTCCCCTGAACAAATGGCCATAATTTCCTAACCGTAGGGGCTACAACGCTCATTCTGACACCGTTTTGTTCAGAAGAGATGGGGAATCTGCAGGTCTTCATAATTCAGAGATAAAATATAAATTATTGAAGATATATGACTTCTAATACACTGTAACTGAGTAGAGGCGAAGCAAAACTGCCTTGACTTGCCCTCAAACAACGTTTTGTAACTCTGAATCTTTATGGAGCATCAAAATCATTCTTTCACCGTAAGAAACAGCACGCTTTGGTGAACAGTCATGGAAATTTTCAGGTCTCTGTGGAAATCCATCAAAAGATCTGACGAGAGAAAAAAAGTGCCTCATTTCCAGAGTCTGAAATCTGAAGAAATCTGAGCAAGGGACAAATTTCCTATCCTCAAACAAGTATAATTCATGGCCAAACGGTAATAGCTGAGAAAAAACTTCTTGAATTGTGAGCATCAGGAGTGTCTGAAGATATATTGGCACAAGCCTCATGTCTCAACTTTGTTTCGTTAAGGAGATATGACGATTTGAAAATGCTTCTCATTAGAGAAATCCAGCGCTGATTTTGAAGAAACTCTCCACTGAGTTTCTATGGAGAGTTTTCAGACTTTGTGTTACTCTGAGGAGATTTGCAAAAGATCTATAAGTCCCAGAAGAATGATAGTGACATTTTCTGAAAGCCAGCAAAAATACCTACGTTTTGATGTATAATTTGTGGGAGTTGAGTGGAAATTGAGCGAGTAGCAAGAAATTGTTCAGACATGAAGAGAAAATTCAGAATAGACGAGTGTACACTCTGAGTTAATTGCATAGCAACCATAACAACGCATGTATTTTCTGAAAAATCACAATTTTGCAACTGAAAACTTAAAGAGGTATAAAATTAAAACGGTAGAAGATCTGAAAAAGCTGAATCAGACAGGAATAGCCCAATAGTCTGAGAACATTTTAAAGTTTGAATGGAGTTTCTAGGTGAAAGTATGACAAAGTAGTTAAGTTTCAAAAACAATCAAGTTTTAGCAGAATTGTGGAAGTTTTCCATTCATTTCAATGGGACAAATTAAAGGAAAAAAGTGTAATATTTTAAAAAGTATAACAGTAATAAACACCAAAAGTCATTGCCGGAAAGAGCAGAAAGAGCAGAACAGTATAGAGTTTGAACTGAGAAAATCGGCTGAAAACTGAGGAAGTAGTTAAGTGCCAAAAAGTGTACGGAAGCAACTAGAAGAATAATAATAATAAAGAATAAAGAGAAACAGGAACTCAATAGTGTGGAAGCCCTTTAAGGGCATCCACACAACTAGAAAAAGTTTGCATTTCCTGCGAAAATGCTGTGTGGATGCCAGAACGCTAAAGCTGTCTGCTGAAAATGACTGAAAAAAATTGAAAAGCTGCAAAATTTGTATGGCAGTAAAGAAACTGAAAAATTATGCTGAAAACAAGTGAAGAAGCAGAATCTTTTGCTGAAAAGACGTGAAAATGTAAAATTCTTCTCAAAAGGGGTACAGAAGTTCAAATTTGTACTGAAAAGAGGTGAAAAGGTTCATTCTGAAATGAGCAGAAGATACTGAGATTTATGCTGATAAGAGGTGAAAGGCTGAAAATTCTGCTTAAAATAGGTGAATCAGCAGAATTTCTACTGAAAAGAGGTAAAGAAGTAGAACGTTCCACTGAAAACAGGTCAATCGACAGAATTTCTGCTAAGAATAGATTTCTGTTGATATACTATAACAAAACTGAACGTCTACTACTTAGTAGTAATACTATAACATAATACATATACTATGATTTTGCAGACAGTCTACGTTTTTGAACAACTAGCACAATATGGCAGAAATACTATGATTTGGCTCAAGTACTATGATTTAGTACAAATACTCTTATTGGCAGAAATACTATGCCTTAGTAGTAATACTATAACATAACAGATATACTGTGATTCTGCAAACATAGTATGTTTTTGCACAAATACTACGACTTTGCTCAAATACTATGAAACTGCAGTAATACTATGATGTCGAAGGAATACTATGATTTGGTAGAAATACTATGCCTTAGTAGTAATACTTTAACATAACAAATATACTGTGATTTTGCAGACATAGTATGTTTTTTTCACAAATACTACGATTTCGCTCAAATACTATGAAATTGCAGTAATACTATGATTTTGAAGAAATGCTATGATTTGGTAGAAATGCTATGGCTTAGTAGTAATACTATAACATAACAGAAATTTTAATTTGGCACAAATACCATGATTTGGCAAAAATATACCATGATTTGGCACAAATACGATGATATGGCAGAAATACTATGATTGGGTACAAATACTATGAATAGGCACAAGCACTATGATTTAGCAGAAATACTATGTTTTAACATAACTAATATCTTTTGACAGAAATTTCTGCTAAAGGTACTAGTTCTGCTTTTAGCAGAAATACTGTAAAATACTATGATTCAGGATAAATACTATGATTTGGCAGATATACTGTAATCAGCACATATACTATAACATGACAGAAATTCCTCCACTTATTAGTAATACTATAGCTTAACAGAAATATTATGTTTTGGCACAACAACCATGATTTAGCAGAAATACTATGATTGAGCAGAAGTACTAAGATGTAGTAGAAGTACTTTGATTTAACAGAAATACTATTATGGAGTAGTAATACTTTCTGCAATCAGAGGTACTGCTTCTGTCTGCTTCATCAGGCTGTGTACTTGTATGTATTTCTGCCATGGAGCGTTAACAAGAAGCTGAGGTCCAGATTAGACAAACTGCTAACATCATAAAACTTTGCAGAATTGTAATAAATTAGCAATATAAATTACAGGTCTGTGATAGTGTCTAAATTTGTAGTGAAAAAAAAACATGTGGACCAAGGTGGAATTGAACCCACGACCTTTGGGCTGCAGACCCGTGTCATTACCAAATGCGCCACTGGCAAAGAGAGCCAGTGCCTGGAAAACAGGGAGATGAGCAGTCAGAATCAGATCGCAGCGAGAGGCGAAAGCGCCGTTTTCTGGAGTTACAAAATGTCGGTAACTCAAAAACCAGGTGGGATAGAAGCACAATTCCTTTACTGGGTGAATCAGCAGAATTTCATGAACTTTGACTGCGATAGCTCTTTGTACCTCCGTCGCGGAGATATGACGAGAGAAGAAACAGCTTCATTTTAAGAGTTTGAAAACAAATGTAATTTCTGGCTCAAGAGTTTAAAAACAAACGTAATTTATGGCTCAACAGTAAGATGACAGTAAAAACTGCTCCAACCGTGAGTGTCAGCAGTGTCTGAAGATGAATTGGCACAAGCCTCTCGTCTTAACTTTGCTTTATTAAAATTATTGTGGCATGCAGATGAATCTTGCAAAGAAACTCACAGGAGAGATTGAGCCTGTATTTCCACCCCAAGCTGGTAGGGGAGTTTTTATTGAACATACTTGCTTGTGCCACAATGTGCTTCAAGGGTCAATAACAGCATAACAGAACTCACTTATGGTACTGCATTCTTCCTATAAAACAATAACTGTCAGTGACTTTGTACCGTAGTATAAACACAACATTCAAGACAACAGTTAAAAGTAACGTAACCATAAACAATGAAACAAGAACATCTAAAATGCAGCACATGTCCCAAGGCATGATGGGAGAGAACTAGCTGTTCCCCAACACGCCACATTATTTATGATTTATGATTTGGCAGAAACACTGGGACTTGGTATAAATACTATGATTTACATGAAATACTTTGACTTAGCAGAAATTCTGTAATCTAGCAAAAAGCACTACAGCATAGCAGAAATTCTATGACTGAGCAGAATTACTAGGATTTAGCACAAACACTATGATTTGTCTAAAAAAAACCCTTTATTTTGCAGTTATATTGTGATTTGGCAGAAATACTATGCTTTGGAACAAATACCAAGATTTGGCAGAAATACTATGAGCAGTAATAATATAACATAGCAGAAATACTGTTATTTTGTGGAAATACTATGCTTTGGCACAAATACCGTGATTTGGCCAAAATACTATGATTTAGCAGAAATACTAAGATGTAGTAGAAGTACTTTGATTTAACAGAAATACTATTATGGAGGAGTAATACTTTAACATGGGAGAAATATTGATACAGACACACAAACATACACATACACAGAGCCTAAAGGGAACAGTGGCTGTTAAGAGTCTGGGCTTGGTATATCTAGGTCAGTTAAATTAGCTGCACCTGCTGTAATCAGCCCACACACACACAGACACAGAGAGAGGTATAAGTTTTCTGCAGTGTATTTCTTACATTCACATTCAGGATTCCCCTCGAACCTCCTGGTCTCAAGGCAGCTACTCATCTCACTGAGCCAAACTCATTCTCACAAAAAGAGGTAGATAGACTGACAATTGTGCTGAAATTATCAGAAGCTGCTGAGAACTGTGCTGATAAGAGGCAAAAGGATGAAAATTTTGCAGAAAAGAGGTGAATCAGCAGAATTTCTGCAGAAAAGAGGCAAAGAAGCAGAACCTTGCGCTGAAAAGAGGTGAATCAGCAGAGTTTCTGCGAAAAGAGTTGTCTTTTTCTGAAAACAGCCAAAAAGCTGGAATTTGTGCTGAAAAGGGGTGAAAAAATGAAAATTTTGCTGAAAAGGGGTGAAGAAGCTAAAGTATACCAAATCAAAGTATTTGTGCCAAAACATGGTATTTCTGCCATATTGTGGTATTTGCGCCACAAAAGTTACTACATTACAACATGAATACGGATTAAAGATGAAAGAAACTGGCAACAAATTCCTCCACTACAAACCAGTCTGATACCACTTCTTGCAGTGTTCACGTTTACTAAGGCACTACCCAAAAGGCACCACAAGAGGGCACTCCAACACAAGAGATGACCTATGTATACTGATGCACTTAGTAACAGTCAGCCTCCTACTTAGCCACTACGTAATACAGCGATATTACAGTGTACAAATTCACATAAATTTGCAGGGGAACAAACAAAGCAGGAACAAGCCCAAAACAATCAAATAACTGTGCTGCCATAGCTATCGCTAACTAGCACATAAAGGTAACTAAAACCAATACACACAAGTAGCAGGGTAAACATCTTAAGCATGGAACATTAACTCACGTTTATGTGACACACACCATCCCAACAAATACAGGATGGGCTATTTGCTCCCCTTCCCAGCAGCTCTCTCCTCAATTGTTAGCCCAGGAACGAAGGAAGACCATCTAGCTCAGAAGTCCCATGAATTCCCTCACTGCTCAGAGGCTGCTGGGTAATGTAGCTCACACTAACACAGGTTTTTCTACAAGCACAAATACTATAACATAGCAGAAATACTGTGATTTTGTTGAAATACTATGCTTTAGGACAAATACTATGATTTGGCAGAAATACTATGTTTTAGGACATATACTATGATTTGGCTCAAATACTATGATATAGCAGCAATACTATGTTTTGGTACAAATGCTGTGCTTAGGCACAAATATTATGATTTGGCAGACACTATGATTTAGCAGAGATAATATGATTTGGCAGAAATACTAAACTTTGGCACAAATACTATAATTGAGTGCAAGTACTTTAAGATAACAGAAATACTATGATTTAGCAGAAATACAATGTTTTTGCAGAAACACTGTAATTTCACTCAAAGACTTTGAAATAGCCGTAATACTATGATTTGGCAGAACATAACAGAAATTCTACGACTTAGTAGTAATACTATAACATAACAGAAATATTAATTGGGCACAAATACTATAATTTAGCACAAGTACCATGTTTTGGCAAAATCCCATAATTTGGCACAAAATACTATGATTTGGCAGACACTATGATTTAGCAGATATAATATCATTTGGCAGAAATACTAAACTTTGGCACAAATACAATAATTGAGTACTTTAAGATGAGAGAAATACTATGATTTAGCAGAAATACAATGTTTTTGCAGAAACACTGTAATTTCACTCAAATACTATGAAATAGCAGTAATACTATGATTTGGCAGAAATACTATGTTTCAGTACAAATACTATGACAAAGCAGAAATACTATGACTTAGAAGTAATACTATAACAAAAGGGATTCCTCAAAATACTATGAAATTGCAGTAATTCTATGATTTGGCAGAAATACTGTACTCTGACAAATACAATGCTTTGGTACAAATACTATATTTTGATTTCAATACTATGATTTGGCACGAGTAGTATGATTTAGTACAAATACTACGAATTGGCAGAAATACTGTGACTTAGTAGTAATACTATAACATAACAGATATACTATGATTTTGCAGACAGTCTATGTTTTTGCACAACTAGCACAATATGGCAGAAATACTATGTTTCAGTACAAATACTACGATTTGGCAATAATACTGGGTTTTAGCACAACTACTGAGATTTGGGTGAAATACTATGATTTAGCAGAAATACTATGACTTCGTACAAATACAATGTTTTGGTTCAAATAATATGATTTGCAAAAATACTATGATTTGGTACAAGTACCATGATTTAGTACAAATACTACAATTTCGCTCAAATACTATGAAATTGCAGTGATACTATGATTTTGAAGGAATACTATGATTTGGTAGAAATACTATGCCTTAGTAGTAATACTATAACATAGCAGATATAATGTGATTTTGCAGACATAGTATGTTTTGCACAAATACTACGATTTTGCTCAAATACTATGGAATTGCAGTAATACTATGATTTGGAATACTATGATTTGGTAGGAATACTATGCCTTAGTAGTAATACTATAACATAACAGATATACTATGATTTTGCAGAAATTCTATGTTTTTGCACAAATACTACAACAACTACTACTACAAATACTACAAGAAATACTATCTTTGGGCAGTAATACTATTATTTGCTATAAATACTATTATTTGGCACATATACTATAATCAGCAGATATACTATAACATAACAGAAATTCTACGACTTAGTAGTAACAATATAATATAACAGAAATTTTAACTGGGCATAAATAACATGATTTGGCACAAATTTGGCAAAAGATACCATGATTTGGCACAAATACGATCATATTGCAGAAATACTATGATTGGGTACAAATACTATGTTTTAGCACAAAAAATATGTTTTGGCTCAAAAACTTTTATTTTGCAGTTATACTATGATTTGGAAGAAAACTATGCTTTGGAACAAATACCATGATTTGGCAGAAATACTATGAGCAGTAAAAATATAACATAGCAGAAATACTATTATTTGGGTGAATGCTATTGTTTGACACAAACACTATGATTTAGCACTGTACAGAATGGTGTACGTCAGTTTAATGCTGGGTGGTGCTGCAATAGTAGCTATCCTCGGTCAGAAGGAGAGGCTGGCATCCAGGGATTAGATTTCCACAGGTGGAGTTTATTGGCAGTCAGATGGATGTTACAGGAGATATGGCATACAGTAGGAGGATGTGGAGGGGTGATATGGTGTGGTTTCTATGATTAAGAACAGGGTATACATTACAACATGAATACGGATTAAAGATTAAAGAAACTGGCAACAAATTCCTCCACTACAAACCAGTCTGATACCACTTCTTGCAGTGTTCACATTTACTAAGGCACTACCCAAAAGGCGTCACAAGAGGGCACTCCAACACAAGAGATGACCTATGTACACTGATGCACTTAGTAACAGTCAACCTCCTACTTAGCCACTACGTAATACAGCGATATTACAGTATACAAATTCACATAAATATGATTTGGCAGAAATACTAAACTTTGGCACAAATACTATAATTGAGTACAAGTACTATGATTTAGCAGAAATACAATGTTTTTGCAGAAACACTGTAATTTCACTCAAATACTATGAGATAGCAGTAATACTATGATTTGGCAGAAATGCTACGTTTTAGTACAAATACTATGACAAAGCAGAAATACTATGACTTAGAAGTAATACTATAACAAAAGGGATTCCTCAAAATACTATGAAATTGCAGTAATTCTATGATTTGGCAGAAATACGGTACTTCATACAAATACAATGCTTTGGTACAAATACTATATTTTGGTTTGAATACTATGATTTGCAACAAATACTATGATTTGGCACGAGTAGTATGATTTAGTACAAATACTACGAATTGGCAGAAATACTGTGACTTAGTAGTAATACTATAACATAACAGATATACTGTTATGTTGCAGACAGTCTATGTTTTTGCACAAATACCACAATATGGCAGAAATACTATGTTTTAGCACAAATACTATGATTTGGTATAAATACTATGTATTGGCACATATCCCTTATTCAGCAGATATACTATAACATAACAGAAATTCTACGACATAGTAGTAATACTATAACATAACAGAAATATTAATTGGGCACAAATACTATAATTTGGCACAAGTACCATGTTTTGGCAAAATCCCATAATTTGGCACAAATACTATGATATGGCAGAAATAGTATGATTGGGTACAAATACTATGATTGGGCAGAAATACTATGATTGGGTACAAATACTATGATTTAGCAGAAATACTATGTTTTAACATAAATAATATCTTTTGACAGAAATTTCTGCTAAAGGTACTATTTCTGCTTTTTTAGCAGAAATACTGCAATTTTGTATAAATACTATGATTTGGGATAAATACTATGATTTGGCAGATATACTGTATTCAGCAAATATGCTATAACATAACAGACATTCCTCCACTTAGTAGTAATACTATAACATAAAATAAATATTATGGTTTTGCCCCAAAACCATGATTTGGCACAAACACCATTAATTTTCAGAAATACTATGATTGAGCAGAAATACTATGATTGAGCAGAAGTACTAAGATGTAGTAGAAGTACTTTGATGTAGCACAAATACTATTATGGAGGAGTAATACTTTAACATGGGAGAATTATTGAGACACACACACACATACACAGAGAGCAAAGTGTACAGGGGCTGTTAAGAGTCTGGGCTTGGTATATCTAGGTCAGTTAAATTAGCTGCACCTGCTGTAATCAGCACTTACACACACAGACACAGAGAGAGCTATGGCTTTTCTTCAGTGTATTTTCACATTCAGGATTCCCCTTGAAAAAATGGCCATAATTTCCTAACCGTAGGAGCTAGAACGCTCATTCTGACACCGTTTTGTTCAGAAGAGATGGGGAATCTGCAGGTCTTCATAAATCAGAGATAAAATATAAATTATTGAAGATATATGACTTGTAATACACTGTAACTGAGTAGAGGCGAAGCAAAACTGCCTTGACTTGCCCTCAAACAACGTTTTGTAACTCTGAATCTTTATGGAGCATCAAAATCATTCTTTCACCGTAAGAAACAGCACGCTTTGGTGAACTGTCATGGAAATTTTCAGGTCTCTGTGGAAATCCATCAAAAGATCTGACGAGAGAAAAAAGTGCCTCATTTCCAGAGTCTGAAATCTGAAGAAATCTGAGCGAGGGACAAATTTCCTATCCTCAAACAAGTATAATTCATGGCCAAACGGTAATAGCTGAGAAAAACTTTTGAATTGTGAGCATCAGGAGTGTCTGAAGATATATTGGCACAAGCCTCATGTCTCAACTTTGTTTCGTTAAGGAGATATGACGATTTGAAAATGCTTCTCATTAGAGAAATCCAGCGCTGATTTTGAAGAAACTCTCCATTGAGTTTCTATGGAGAGTTTTCAGACTTTGTGTTACTCTGAGGAGATTTGCAAAAATCTATAAGTCCCACAAGAATGATAGTGACATTTTCTGAAAGCCAGCAAAAATACCTACGTTTGATGTATAATTTGTGGGAGTTGAGTGGAAATTGAGCGAGTAGCAAGTTGTTCAGACATGAAGAGAAAATTCAGAATACACGACTGTACACTCTGAGTTAATTGCATAGCAACCATAACAACGCATGTATTTTCTGAAAAATCACAATTTTGCAACTGAAAACTTAAAGAGGTATAAGATTAAAACGGTAGAAGATCTGAAAAAGCTGAATCAGACAGGAATAGCCCAATAATCTGAGAACATTTTAAAGTTTGAATGGAGTTTCTAGGTGAAAGTATGACAAAGTAGTTAAGTTTCAAAAACAAGCAAGTTTTAGCAGAATTGTGGAAGTTTTCCATTCATTTCAATGGGACAAATTAAAGGAAAAAAGTGTAATATTTTAAAAAGTATAACAGTAATAAACACCAAAAGTCATTGCCGGAAAGAGCAGAAAGAGCAGAACAGTATAGAGTTTGAACTGAGAAAATCGGCTGAAAACTGAGGAAGTAGTTAAGTGCCAAAAAGTGTACGGAAGCAACTAGAAGAATAATAATAACTAGAAAAATTTGCATTTCCTGCGAAAATGCTGTGTGGATGCCTTGACGCTGAAGCTGTCTACTGAAAAGCTGAAAAGATGAAAAGTTGCAAAAGTTGTTGTGGAGAGATGGACAATTCTGCTGAAATGAGCAGAAGCTGCTGAGAATTGTGCTGATAACAGGTGAAAAGGCTGAAAGTTTTGCAGAAAAGAGGTGAATCAGCAGAATTTCTGCAGAAAAGAGGCAAAGAAGCAGAAACTTGCGCTGAAAAGAGATGAATCAGCAGAGTTTCTGCTGAAAAGGGGTGAAAAAATGAAAATTTTGCTGAAAAGGGGTGAAGAAGCTAAAGTATACCAAATCAAAGTATTTGTGCCAAAACATAGTGTTTCTGCCATATTGTGGTACTACTACATTACAACATGAATGAAGATGAAAAGAAACTGGCAACAAATTCCTCCACTACAAACCAGTCTGATACCACTTCTTTGCAGTGTTCACGTTTACTAAGGCACTACCCAAAAGGCGCCACAAGAGGGCACTCCAACACAAGAGATGACCTATGTACACTGATGCACTTAGTAACAGTCAGCCTCCTTGAATTGGCAGAAATACTGTGATTTAGTAGTAATACTATAACATAACAGATATACTGTGATGTTGCAGACATAGTATGTTTTTGCACTACTCACTTGTAGTGAAAAAAATTAGCAATATAAATTACAGGTCTGTGATAGTGTATAAATTTGTAGTGAAAAAAGAAATGTTGACCAAGGTGGGATTGAACCCACGACCTTTGAGCTGCAGAGCCGTGTCATTACGGATTGCGCCACCTGGCAAGAGGGCAGGTGGCTGAAAACAAAGAGATCAGCAATCAGAAATAGATCGCGGTGAGAGAGGCGAAAGCGCCGCTTTTTGGAGTTACAAAACGTCGTGTAACTCAAAAACTAGGAGGGCTATCAGCATCAGCAGTTGCTGAAAACAAGAAAAAGCAGAATTATCTGCTAAAAAAAGAGGTGTATGAGATGGCTTTATGTGTAAGGGTACACTGAAGAGTGTCAAGAAAGCAGAGCGCATGCAAGTGGGGATGATGTGTAGCAACTGTCACAGGTAGGACTCGAACCTCTGCCACCGGTCTCACAGCAACTTCTCAACCCTCTGAGCCAAATGAGGTCTGGTAACAAAGGGACGGGTGCCTAAAACACAGAGACTTGAGCAGTCAGAATTAGATCGCGGTGAGAGGCGTAAAACGCAGATTTTTCGGAGTTACAAAACGTCCGTAACTCAAAAACTAGGTGGGATAGAAGCACAATTCTTGTATTGGGTAAATCAGCAGACTTTGCTGAACTTTGACTTCGATTTTCATAGTTTTGTACCGTCATGGAGATATGACGAGAGAAGAAACGGCTTCATTTTAAGAGTTGGAAAACAAACGTAATTTATGGCTCAACAGTAAGATGACAGTAAAACTGCTCCAACCGTGACTGGCAGCACTGTCTGAAGATGAATTGGAACAAGCTTCTCATCTTAACTTTGCTTTATTAAAATTATTATGGCACATACAAGTCTTGCAAATAAGCACACAGGAAAGCTTGAGCTTGTAATTCCACCCCAAGCTGGTAGGAGAAGCTTTTTATTAAACACTTGCTTGTTCTACAATGTGCTTCAAGGGTCAATAACAGCATAACAGAACTCACTTATGGTACTGCATTCTTCCTTCCTATAAAACAATAACTGTCAGTGACTTTGTACCATAGTATAAACACAACATTCAAGACAACAGTTAAAAGTAACGTAACCATAAACAATGAAACAAGAACATCTAAACAGCAGCACATGTCCCAAGGCATGATGGGAGAGGACTAGCTGTTCCCCAACACGCCACATTATTTATGATTTATGATTTGGCAGAAACACTGGGACTTGGTATGATTTACATGAAATATTTTGATTTAGCAGAAAACTATAATCTAGCAGAAAGCACCTCAGCATAGCAGAAATTCTATGAGCAGAATTACTAGGATTTAGCACAAACGCTATGATTTGTCTCAAAAACATTTATTTTGCAGTTATATTGTGATTTGGCAGAAATACTGTGCTTTGGAGCAAATACCAAAATTTGGCAGAAATACTATGAGCAGTAATAATATAACGTAGCAGAAATACAAATATTTTGTGGAAATACTATGATACTATGAAAAGCTAAAAACGATGAAAAGTTGCAAAAGTTATATGGTGGTAAAAAAAATGCCCCACTGAGCAGGATTCGAACCTGGCCTCCTGGTGGCTATTCATTTCCCTGAGCCAAAGTCATTCTTACAAAGAAGAGGTGGAGAGACGGACAATTCTGCTGAAATGAGCAGAAACTGCTGAGAATTGTGCTGATAAGAGGTGAAAAGGCTGAAAATTTTGCAGAAAAGAGGTGAATCAGCAGAATTATTGCAGAAAAGAGGCAAAGAAGCAGAAACTTGTGCTGAAAAGAGATAACTCAGCAGAGATTCTGCTGAAAAGTGTTTTTTTTCTGAAAACAGCCAAAAAAGCTGGAATTTGTGCTGAAAAGGGGTGAAAAAAATGAAAATTTTGCTGAAAAGGGGTGAAGAAGCTAAAGTATACCAAATCAAAGTATTTGTGCCAAAACATAGTGTTTCTGCCATATTGTGGTACTACTACATTACAACATGAATGAAGATGAAAAGAAACTGGCAACAAAGTCCTCCACTACAAAACAGTCTGATACCACTTCTTTGCAGTGTTCACGTTTACTAAGGCACTACCCAAAAGGTGCCACAAGAGGGCACTCCAACACAAGAGATGACCTATGTACACTGATGCACTTAGTAACAGTCAGCCTCCGTGGATTGGCAGAAATACTGTGATTTAGTAGTAATACTATAACATAACAGATATACTGTGATGTTGCAGACATAGTATGTTTTTGCACTAGTCATTTGTAGTGAAAAAAAAATAGCAATATAAATTACAGGTCTGTGATAGTGTATAAATTTGTAGTGAAAAAAAAATGTGGACCAAGGTGGGATTGAACCCACAACCTTTGAGCTGCAGAGCCGTGTTCATTACTGATTGCGCCACCTGGAAAGGGGGTGGCTAAAAACAAAGAGATCAGCAATCAGAAATAGATCGCGGTGAGAGGCTTAAAAGCGCCGTTTTTTGGAGTTACAAAACGTCGTGTAACTCAAAAACTAGGAGGGCTATCAGCATAATTCTTGTACTGGGTGAATCAGCGGACCTTGGTGTAGTTTGACTGCACTATGATTTGGCAAAAATACTATGTTTTAGCACAAAAATATGTTTTGGCTCAAAAACTTGTATTTTGCAGTTATACTATGATTTGGAAGAAAAACTATGCTTTGGAAGAAACACTATGCTTTGGAACAAATACCATGATTTGGCAGAAATACTATGAGCACTAATAATATAACATAGCAGAAATACTATTATTTGGGTGAATGCTATTGTTTGGCACAAACACTATGATTTAGCACTGTACAGAATGGTGTACGCCAGTTTAATGCTGGGTGGTGCTGCAATAGTAGCTATCCTCGGTCAGAAGGAGAGGCTGGCATCCAGGGATTAGATTACCACAGGTGGAGTTTATTGGCAGTCAGATGGATGTTACAGGGAGATATGGCATACAGTAGGAGGATGTGGAGGGGTGATATGGTGTGGTTTCTATGATTAAGAACAGGGTATACATTACAACATGAATACAGATTAAAGATTAAAGAAACTGGCAACAAATTCCTCCACTACAAACCAGTCTGATACCACTTCTTGCAGTGTTCACATTTACTAAGGCACTACCCAAAAGGCGTCACAAGAGGGCACTCCAACACAAGAGATGACCTATGTACACTGATGCACTTAGTAACAGTCAGCCTCCTACTTAGCCACCACGTAATACAGCGATATTACAGTGTACAAATTCACATAAATATGATTTGGCAGAAATACTAAACTTTGGCACAAATACTATAATTGAGTACAAGTACTCTAAGATAACAGAAATACTATGATTTAGCAGAAATACAATGTTTTTGCAGAAACACTGTAATTTCACTCAAATACTATGAGATAGCAGTAATACTATGATTTGGCAGAAATACTACGTTTTAGTACAAATACTATGACAAAGCAGAAATACTATGACTTAGAAGTAATACTATCACAAAAGGGATTCCTCAAAATACTATGAAATTGCAGTAATTCTATGATTTGGCAGAAATACGGTACTTCATACAAATACAATGCTTTGGTACAAATACTATATTTTGGTTTGAATACTATGATTTGCAACAAATACTATGATTTGGCACGAGTAGTATGATTTAGTACAAATACTACGAATTGGCAGAAATACTGTGACTTAGTAGTAATACCATAACATAACAGATATACTGTTATGTTGCAGACAGTCTATGTTTTTGCACAAATACCACAATATGGCAGAAATACTATGTTTTAGCACAAATACTATGATTTGGTATAAATACTATGTTTTGGCACATATACCTTATTCAGCAGATATACTATAACATAACAGAAATTCTACGACATAGTAGTAATACTATAACATAACCCACATATTAATTGGGCACAAATACTATAATTTGGCACAAGTACCATGTTTTTGCAAAATCCCATAATTTGGCACAAATACTATGATATGGCAGAAATACTATGATTGGGTACAAATACTATGATTGGGCAGAAATACTATGTTTCAGTACAAATACTATGATTTAGCAGAAATACTATGTTTTAACATAAATACTATTTTTGGCAGAAATTTCTGCTAAAGGTACTATTTCTGCCTTTTGGCAGAAATACTGTAATTTGGCATAAATACTATGATTTGGGATAAATACTATGATTTGACAGATATACTATATTCAGTATATATACTATAACATAACAGAAATACTTCCACCTAGTAGTAATACTATAATATATCAGAAATATTCTGATTTGGCCCCAAAACCATGATTTGGCACAAATACCATGACTTGGCAAAAATACTATGATTTAGCAGAAATACTATGATTGAGCAGAAGTACTAAGATGTAGTAGAAGTACTTTGATTTAGCAGAAATACTATTATGGAGGAGTAATACTTTAACATGAGAGAAATATTGAGACACACACACACACAGAGCGCAAAGTGAACAGGAGCTGTTAAGAGTCTGGGCTTGGTATATCTAGGTCAGTTAAATTAGCTGCACCTGCTGTAATCAGCCCCTTACACACACAGACACAGAGAGAGGTGTGAGTTTTCTTCAGTGTATTTCTGACATTCAGGATCCCCTCGAACAAATGGCCATAATTTCCCAACCGTAGGGGCTAGAACGGTCATTCTGACACCGCTTTGTTCAGAAGAGATGGGGAAATCTGGAGGTCTTCATAATTCAGAGATAAAATATAAATTATTGAAGATATATGACTTGTAATACACTGTAACTGAGTAGAGGCGAAGCAAAACTGCCTTGACTTGCCCTCAAACAACGTTTTGTAACTCTAAATCTATATGGAGCATCAAAATCATTCTTTCACTGTAAGAAACAGCAGGCTTTGGTGAACAGTCATGGGAATTTTCAGGTCTCTGTGGAAATCCATCAAAAGATATGATGAGAGAAAAAAGTGCCTCATTTCCAGAGTTTGAAATCTGAAGAGATCTGAGCAAGGCATGAAATTCTACTCTCAAACAAGTGTAATTCATGGCCAAACGGTAATAGGTGATAAAAAACTTTTGACTTGTGAGCATCAGGAGTGTCTGAAGATATATTTGCACAAGCGTCATGTCTCAACTTTGTTTCGTTAAGGAGATATGACGATTTAAAAATGCCTCTCATTAGAGAAATACAGCGGTGATTTTGAACAAACTCTCCATAGACTTTCTATGGACAATTTTCAGACTTTGTGTTACTCTGAGGAGATTTGCAAAAATCTATAACTCCCACAACAATGATAGTGACATTTTTTGAAAGCCAGCAAAAATACCTACGTTTTGATGTATAATTTGTGGGGGTTGAGTGGAAATTGGGCGAGTAGCAAGAAGTTGTTGGAACATGAAGAGAAAATTCGAATGGATGAGTGTCCACTCTGAGTTAATTGCATAGCAACCATAACAACGCATGTATTTTCTGAAAATCACAATTTTGCAACTGAAAACTTAAAGAGGTATAAGATTAAAACGGTAGAAGATCTGAAAAAGCTGAATCAGACAGGAATAGCCCAATAATCTGAGAACATTTTAAAGTTTGAATGGAGTTTCTAGGTGAAAGTATGACAAAGTAGTTAAGTTTCAAAAACAAGCAAGTTTTAGCAGAATTGTGGAAGTTTTCCATTCATTTCAATGGGACAAATTAAAGGAAAAAGTGTAATATTTTAAAAAGTATAACAGTAATAAACACCAAAAGTCATTGCCGGAAAGAGCAGAAAGAGCAGAACAGTATAGAGTTTGAACTGAGAAAATCGGCTGAAAACTGAGGAAGTAGTTAAGTGCCAAAAAGTGTACGGAAGCAACTAGAAGAATAATAATAATAAAGAATAAAGAGAAACAGGAACTCAATAGTGTGGAAGTTTTAAGGGCATCCACACAACTAGAAAAATTTGCATTTCCTGCGAAAATGCTGTGTGGATGCCTTAACGCTGAAGCTGTCTGCTGAAAAGCTGAAAAAGCTGAAAAGTTGCAAAAGTTGTATGGTGGTGAAAAAGAATGTCACCCTGAGCAGGATACGAACCTGGACCTCCTGGGTGCAAAGCAGCTACTCATCTCACTGTGCCAAATTCACTCTCACAAGATAAGAGATGGAGAGACTGACAATTATGGTGAAATGAGCAGAAACTGCTGAGAATTGCGCTGATAAGAGGTGAAATGGTTGAAAATTTTGCAGAAAAGAGGTGAATCAGCAGAATTTCTGCAGAAAAGAGGCAAAGAAGCAGAACGTTGCGCTGAATAGAGGTGAATCAGCAGAATTTCTGCTGAAAAGATGTTTTTGCTGAAAATAGCTGAAAAAGCTGGGAAACTGAAAATTTTGCTGGAAAGGGGTGAAAAGCTGAAATTGAGTTGAAAAGGTTTCTCTGCGTAAAACAGGTTTCTGCTTAAAACAGCTAAAAAGTTAAGATTTGTGCTGAAAAGAGGTGTTCAAACCCCATGACCAGGATTTGAACCTGGCCCTTCTGTTCTCAAGGCAGCTACTCATCTCACTGAACTAAACTTGTTCCAACAAACACAAGAGATGGAGAAACTGACAATTTTGCTAAATGAGCAGAGGCTGCTGAGTTTTGTGCTGAGAAGAAGTGAAAAGCTGAAAATTTGCAGAAAAGAGGTGAATCAGCAGAATTTCTGCAGAAAAGATGGAAAGAAGAATATTGCGCTGAAAGAGATAATCAGCAGAATTTCTGCTGAAAAGACGGAAAGAAGCAATCACAGTAGCTACTCATTGAGTAAAACTGGTTCTCACATAACTGAAAAAAGGTGAAAAGCTGAAAATTCTGATAAAAACAGCAGAAGTGGCTGACATTTGTGCTGATAAGAGGTGAAAACGCAAACTTTCTGCTGAAAAGAGGCAAAACAACCTGTTTCTGCTCAAATTCACCAATCAGAGGTACTGCCTCTGTCTGCTTCATCAGGTGGGTACTTGTATGTATTTCTGCCATGGAGCGTTAACAAGAATCTGAGGTCCATATTAGAAAAGCTGCTAAAATCATAAAACTTGCGCTGAAAAGAGATGAATCAGCAGAATTTCTGCAGAAAAGAGGCAAAGAAGCAGAAACTTGCGCTGAAAAGAGATGAATCAGCAGAGTTTCTGCTCAAAAGAGTTGTCTTTTTCTGAATACAGCCAAAAAGCTGGAATTTGTGCTGAAAAGGGTGAAAAAAATGAAAATTTTGCTGAAAAGGGGTGAAGAAGCTGAAAAAGCTAAAGTATACTAAATCAAAGTATTTGTGCCAAAACATAGTGTTTCTGCCATATTGTGGTACTACTACATTACAACATGAATACGGATTAAAGATGAAAGAAACTGGCAACAAATTCCTCCACTACAAACCAGTCTGATACCACTTCTTTGCAGTGTTCACTAAGGCACTACCCAAAAGGCGCCACAAGAGGGCACTCCAACACAAGAGATGAGGTGAATGAGCAGAATTTCTGCTGAAAAGAGGCAGAAGGTTCTGTATGTAGAAAAAGAAACACTGTTGAACCATGTGTGAAATAAATAAAGAAATGAAATGAAAGAACAACCTGGTTCTGCTCAAATTCACCAATCAGAGGTACTGCCTCAGTCTGCTTCATCAGGCTGTGTACTTGTTTCTGCCATGGAGCGTTAAAGAGGAATCTGAGGTCCATATTAGAAAAGCTGCTAAAATCATAAAACTTTGCAGAATTGTAATAAATTAGCAATATAAATTACAGGTCTGTGATAGTGTATCAATTTGTAGTGAAAAAAAAAAACGTGGACCAAGGTGGGATTGAACCCACGACCTTTGAGCTGCAGAGCCGTGTCATTACTGATTGCGCCACCTGGAAAGGGGGCGGCGGTCTGAAAGACAGATACTTGGGCAGTCAGAAAATAGATCGCGTGAGAGGCGAAAACGCCGCTTTTTGGAGTTACAAAACGTCGTGTAACTCAAAAACTAGGAGGGCTATCAGCATAATTCTTGTACTGGGTGAATCAGCGGACCTTGGTGTAGTTTGACTGCACTATGATTTGGCAAAAATACTATGTTTTAGCACAAAAAATATGTTTTGGCTCAAAAACTTGTATTTTGCAGTTATACTATGATTTGGAAGAAAAACTATGCTTTGGAAGAAACACTATGCTTTGGAACAAATACCATGATTTGGCAGAAATACTATGAGCACTAATAATATAACATAGCAGAAATACTATTATTTGGGTGAATGCTATTGTTTGGCACAAACACTATGATTTAGCACTGTACAGAATGGTGTACGTCAGTTTAATGCTGGGTGGTGCTGCAATAGTAGCTATCCTCGGTCAGAAGGAGAGGCTGGCATCCAGGGATTAGATTACCACAGGTGGAGTTTATTGGCAGTCAGATGGATGTTACAGGGAGATATGGCATACAGTAGGAGGATGTGGAGGGGTGATATGGTGTGGTTTCTATGATTAAGAACAGGGTATACATTACAACATGAATACAGATTAAAGATTAAAGAAACTGGCAACAAATTCCTCCACTACAAACCAGTCTGATACCACTTCTTGCAGTGTTCACATTTACTAAGGCACTACCCAAAAGGCGCCACAAGAGGGCACTCCAACACAAGAGATGACCTATGTACACTGATGCACTTAGTAACAGTCAGCCTCCTACTTAGCCACACCACGTAATACAGCGATATTACAGTGTACAAATTCACATAAATATGATTTGGCAGAAATACTAAACTTTGGCACAAATACTATAATTGAGTACAAGTACTCTAAGATAACAGAAATACTATGATTTAGCAGAAATACAATGTTTTTGCAGAAACACTGTAATTTCACTCAAATACTATGAGATAGCAGTAATACTATGATTTGGCAGAAATACTACGTTTTAGTACAAATACTATGACAAAGCAGAAATACTATGACTTAGAAGTAATACTATCACAAAAGGGATTCCTCAAAATACTATGAAATTGCAGTAATTCTATGATTTGGCAGAAATACGGTACTTCATACAAATACAATGCTTTGGTACAAATACTATATTTTGGTTTGAATACTATGATTTGCAACAAATACTATGATTTGGCACGAGTAGTATGATTTAGTACAAATACTACGAATTGGCAGAAATACTGTGACTTAGTAGTAATACCATAACATAACAGATATACTGTTATGTTGCAGACAGTCTATGTTTTTGCACAAATACCACAATATGGCAGAAATACTATGTTTTAGCACAAATACTATGATTTGGTATAAATACTATGTTTTTGGCACATATACCTTATTCAGCAGATATACTATAACATAACAGAAATTCTACGACATAGTAGTAATACTATAACATAACCCACATATTAATTGGGCACAAATACTATAATTTGGCACAAGTACCATGTTTTTGCAAAATCCCACAATTTGGCACAAATACTATGATATGGCAGAAATACTATGATTGGGTACAAATACTATGATTGGGCAGAAATACTATGTTTCAGTACAAATACTATGATTTAGCAGAAATACTATGTTTTAACATAAATACTATTTTTGGCAGAAATTTCTGTTAAAGGTACTATTTCTGCCTTTTGGCAGAAATACTGTAATTTGGCATAAATACTATGATTTGGGATAAATACTATGATTTGACAGATATACTATATTCAGTATATATACTATAACATAACAGAAATACTTCCACCTAGTAGTAATACTATAATATATCAGAAATATTCTGATTTGGCCCCAAAACCATGATTTGGCACAAATACCATGACTTGGCAAAAAATACTATGATTTAGCAGAAATACTATGATTGAGCAGAAGTACTAAGATGTAGTAGAAGTACTTTGATTTAGCAGAAATACTATTATGGAGGAGTAATACTTTAACATGAGAGAAATATTGAGACACACACACATACACAGAGCGCAGTGAACAGGAGCTGTTAAGAGTCTGGGCTTGGTATATCTAGGTCAGTTAAATTAGCTGCACCTGCTGTAATCAGCCCTTACACACACAGACACAGAGAGAGGTGTGAGTTTTCTTCAGTGTATTTTGACATTCAGGATTCCCCTCGAACAAATGGCCATAATTTCCTAACCGTAGGGGCTAGAACGGTCATTCTGACAATCGTTTTGTTCAGAAGAGATGGGGAAATCTGGAGGTCTTCATAATTCAGAGATAAAATATAAATTATTGAAGATATATGACTTGTAATACACTGTAACTGAGTAGAGGCGAAGCAAAACTGCCTTGACTTGCCCTCAAACAACGTTTTGTAACTCTAAATCTATATGGAGCATCAAAATCATTCTTTCACTGTAAGAAACAGCAGGCTTTGGTGAACAGTCATGGGAATTTTCAGGTCTCTGTGGAAATCCATCAAAAGATATGATGAGAAAAAAAGTGCCTCATTTCCAGAGTTTGAAATCTGAAGAGATCTGAGCAAGGCATGAAATTCTACTCTCAAACAAGTGTAATTCATGGCCAAACGGTAATAGGTGATAAAAACTTTTGACTTGTGAGCATCAGGAGTGTCTGAAGATATATTTGCACAAGCGCCATGTCTCAACTTTGTTTCGTTAAGGAGATATGACGATTTAAAATGCCTCTCATTAGAGAAATACAGCGGTGATTTTGAACAAACTCTCCATAGACTTTCTATGGACAATTTTCAGACTTTGTGTTACTCTGAGGAGATTTGCAAAAATCTATAACTCCCACAACAATGATAGTGACATTTTTGAAAGCCAGCAAAAATACCTACGTTTTGATGTATAATTTGTGGGGGTTGAGTGGAAATTGGGCGAGTAGCAAGAAGTTGTTGGAACATGAAGAGAAAATTCGAATGGATGAGTGTCCACTCTGAGTTAATTGCATAGCAACCATAACAACGCATGTATTTTCTGAAAAATCACAATTTTGCAACTGAAAACTTAAAGAGGTATAAGATTAAAACGGTAGAAGATCTGAAAAAGCTGAATCAGACAGGAATAGCCCAATAATCTGAGAACATTTTAAAGTTTGAATGGAGTTTCTAGGTGAAAGTATGACAAAGTAGTTAAGTTTCAAAAACAAGCAAGTTTTAGCAGAATTGTGGAAGTTTTCCATTCATTTCAATGGGACAAATTAAAGGAAAAAGTGTAATATTTTAAAAAGTATAACAGTAATAAACACCAAAAGTCATTGCCGGAAAGAGCAGAAAGAGCAGAACAGTATAGAGTTTGAACTGAGAAAATCGGGCTGAAAACTGAGGAAGTAGTTAATGCCAAAAGTGTACGGAAGCAACTAGAAGAATAATAATAATAAAGAATAAAGAGAAACAGGAACTCAATAGTGTGGAAGCCCTTTAAGGGCATCCACACAACTAGAAAAATTTGCATTTCCTGCGAAAATGCTGTGTGGATGCCTTAACGCTGAAGCTGTCTGCTGAAAAGCTGAAAAAGCTGAAAAGTTGCAAAAAGTTGTATGGTGGTGAAAAAAGAATGTCACCCTGAGCAGGATACGAACCTGGACCTCCTGGGTGCAAAGCAGCTACTCATCTCACTGTGCCAAATTCACTCTCACAAGATAAGAGATGGAGAGACTGACAATTATGGTGAAATGAGCAGAAACTGCTGAGAATTGCGCTGATAAGAGGTGAAATGGTTGAAAATTTTGCAGAAAAGAGGTGAATCAGCAGAATTTCTGCAGAAAAGAGGCAAAGAAGCAGAACGTTGCGCTGAATAGAGGTGAATCAGCAGAATTTCTGCTGAAAAGATGTTTTGCTGAAAATAGCTGAAAAGCTGGGAAACTGAAAATTTTGCTGGAAAGGGGTGAAAAAGCTGAAATTGAGTTGAAAAGGTTTCTCTGCGTAAAACAGGTTTCTGCTTAAAACAGCTAAAAAGTTAAGATTTGTGCTGAAAAGAGGTGTTCAAACCCCATGACCAGGATTTGAACCTGGCCCTTCTGTTCTCAAGGCAGCTACTCATCTCACTGAACTAAACTTGTTCCAACAAACACAAGAGATGGAGAAACTGACAATTTTGCTAAATGAGCAGAGGCTGCTGAGTTTTGTGCTGAGAAGAAGTGAAAAGCTGAAAAATTTGCAGAAAAGAGGTGAATCAGCAGAATTTCTGCAGAAAAGATGGAAAGAAGAATATTGCGCTGAAAGAGATAATCAGCAGAATTTCTGCTGAAAAGACGGAAAGAAGCAATCACAGTAGCTACTCATTGAGTAAAACTGGTTCTCACATAACTGAAAAAAGGTGAAAAAGCTGAAAATTCTGATAAAACAGCAGAAGTGGCTGACATTTGTGCTGATAAGAGGTGAAAACGCAAACTTTCTGCTGAAAAGAGGCAAAACAACCTGTTTCTGCTCAAATTCACCAATCAGAGGTACTGCCTCTGTCTGCTTCATCAGGTGGGTACTTGTATGTATTTCTGCCATGGAGCGTTAACAAGAATCTGAGGTCCATATTAGAAAAGCTGCTAAAATCATAAAACTTGCGCTGAAAAGAGATGAATCAGCAGAATTTCTGCAGAAAAGAGGCAAAGAAGCAGAAACTTGCGCTGAAAAGAGATGAATCAGCAGAGTTTCTGCTCAAAAGAGTTGTCTTTTTTTCTGAATACAGCCAAAAAGCTGGAATTTGTGCTGAAAAGGGGTGAAAAAATGAAAATTTTGCTGAAAAGGGGTGAAGAAGCTGAAAAGCTAAAGTATACTAAATCAAAGTATTTGTGCCAAAACATAGTGTTTCTGCCATATTGTGGTACTACTACATTACAACATGAATACGGATTAAAGATGAAAGAAACTGGCAACAAATTCCTCCACTACAAACCAGTCTGATACCACTTCTTTGCAGTGTTCACTAAGGCACTACCCAAAAGGCGCCACAAGAGGGCACTCCAACACAAGAGATGAGGTGAATGAGCAGAATTTCTGCTGAAAAGAGGCAGAAGGTTCTGTATGTAGAAAAAGAAACACTGTTGAACCATGTGTGAAATAAATAAAGAAATGAAATGAAAGAACAACCTGGTTCTGCTCAAATTCACCAATCAGAGGTACTGCCTCAGTCTGCTTCATCAGGCTGTGTACTTGTTTCTGCCATGGAGCGTTAAAGAGGAATCTGAGGTCCATATTAGAAAAGCTGCTAAAATCATAAAACTTTGCAGAATTGTAATAAATTAGCAATATAAATTACAGGTCTGTGATAGTGTATCAATTTGTAGTGAAAAAAAAAAAACGTGGACCAAGGTGGGATTGAACCCACGACCTTTGAGCTGCAGAGCCGTGTCATTACTGATTGCGCCACCTGGAAAGGGGGCGCGGTCTGAAAGACAGATACTTGGGCAGTCAGAAAATAGATCGCGGTGAGAGTTTAAAACGCCGCTTTTTTGGAGTTACAAAACGTCGTGTAACTCAAAAACTAGGAGGGCTATCAGCATAATTCTTGTACTGGGTGAATCAGCGGACCTTGGTGTAGTTTGACTGCACTATGATTTGGCAAAAATACTATGTTTTAGCACAAAAATATGTTTTGGCTCAAAACTTGTATTTTGCAGTTATACTATGATTTGGAAGAAAACTATGCTTTGGAAGAAACACTATGCTTTGGAACAAATACCATGATTTGGCAGAAATACTATGAGCACTAATAATATAACATAGCAGAAATACTATTATTTGGTGAATGCTATTGTTTGGCACAAACACTATGATTTAGCACTGTACAGAATGGTGTACGCCAGTTTAATGCTGGGTGGTGCTGCAATAGTAGCTATCCTCGGTCAGAAGGAGAGGCTGGCATCCAGGGATTAGATTACCACAGGTGGAGTTTATTGGCAGTCAGATGGATGTTACAGGAGATATGGCATACAGTAGGAGGATGTGGAGGGTGATATGGTGTGGTTTCTATGATTAAGAACAGGGTATACATTACAACATGAATACAGATTAAAGATTAA